>NW_027197426.1:0-7500 GCF_038502225.1 Cherax quadricarinatus
TGTGTGTGTGTGTGTGTGTGTGTGTGTGTGTGTGTGTGTACTCACCTAGTTGTACTCACCTAGTTGAGGTTGCGGGGGTCGAGTCCGAGCTCCTGGCCCCGCCTCTTCACTGATCGCTACTAGGTCACTCTCCCCGAGCCGTGAGCTTTATCATACCTCTGCTTAAAGCTATGTATGGATCCTGCCTCCACTACATCGCTTCCCAAACTATTCCACTTACTGACTACTCTGTGGCTGAAGAAATACTTCCTAACATCCCTGTGATTCATCTGTGTCTTTAGCTTCCAACTGTGTCCCCTTGTTACTGTGTCCAATCTCTGGAACATCCTGTCTTTGTCCACCTTGTCAATTCCCCTCAGTATTTTGTATGTCGTTATCATGTCCCCCCTATCTCTCCTGTCCTCCAGTGTCGTCAGGTTGATTTCCCTTAACCTCTCCTCGTAGGACATACCTCTTAGCTCTGGGACTAGTCTTGTTGCAAACCTTTGCACTTTCTCTAGTTTCTTTACGTGCTTGGCTAGGTGTGGGTTCCAAACTGGTGCCGCATACTCCAATATGGGCCTAACGTATACGGTGTACAGGGTCCTGAACGATTCCTTATTAAGATGTCGGAATGCTGTTCTGAGGTTTGCTAGGCGCCCATATGCTGCAGCAGTTATTTGGTTGATGTGCGCTTCAGGAGATGTGCCTGGTGTTATACTCACCCCAAGATCTTTTTCCTTGAGTGAGGTTTGTAGTCTCTGACCCCCTAGACTGTACTCCGTCTGCGGCCTTCTTTGCCCTTCCCCAATCTTCATGACTTTGCACTTGGTGGGATTGAACTCCAGGAGCCAATTGCTGGACCAGGTCTGCAGCCTGTCCAGATCCCTTTGTAGTTCTGCCTGGTCTTCGATCGAGTGTATTCTTCTCATCAACTTCACGTCATCTGCAAACAGGGACACCTCAGAGTCTATTCCTTCCGTCATGTCGTTCACAAATACCAGGAACAGCACTGGTCCTAGGACTGACCCCTGCGGGACCCCGCTGGTCACAGGTGCCCACTCTGACACCTCGCCACGTACCATGACTCGCTGCTGTCTTCCTGACAAGTATTCCCTGATCCATTGTAGTGCCTTCCCTGTTATCCCTGCTTGGTCCTCCAGTTTTTGCACCAATCTCTTGTGTGGAACTGTGTCAAACGCCTTCTTGCAGTCCAAGAAAATGCAATCCACCCACCCCTCTCTCTCTTGTCTTACTGCTGTCACCATGTCATAGAACTCCAGTAGGTTTGTGACACAGGATTTCCCGTCCCTGAAACCATGCTGGCTGCTGTTGATGAGATCATTCCTTTCTAGGTGTTCCACCACTCTTCTCCTGATAATCTTCTCCATGATTTTGCATACTATACATGTCAGTGACACTGGTCTGTAATTTAGTGCTTCATGTCTGTTTTGCTGTCTTCCATGCCTCAGGCAATCTCCCTGTTTCGATAGATGTATTGAATATTGTTGTTAGGGGTACACATAGCGCCTCTGCTCCCTCTCTCAATACCCATGGGGAGATGTTATCTGGCCCCATTGCCTTCCAGGTACCACAACATCTCAGTTCCAGGTACCACAACATCTCAGTTCCAGGTACCACAACATCTCAGTTCCAGGTACCACAACATCTCAGTTCCAGGAACCACAACATCTCAGTTCCAGGTACCACAACATCTCAGTTCCAGGTACCACAACATCTCAGTTCCAGGTACCACAGCATCTCAGTTCCAGGTACCACAACATCTCAGTTCCAGGTACCACAACATCTCAGTTCCAGGTACCACAACATCTCACTTCCAGGTACCACAACATCTCAGTTCCAGGTACCACAAAATCTCAGTTCCAGGTACCACAACATCTCAGTTCCAGGTACCACAGCATCTCAGTTCCAGGTACCACAACATCTCAGTTCCAGGTACCACAACATCTCAGTGCCAGGCACCGCAACATCTCAGTGCCGGGTACCACAACATCTCAGTGCCAGGTACCACAAGATCTTAGTGCCAGGTACCACAACATCTCAGTGCCAGGCGCCGCAACATCTCAGTGCCAGGTACCACAACATCTCAATGCCAGGTACCACAACATCTCACTGCCAGGCGCCACAACAACTCAGTGCCGGGTACCACAACATCTCAGTGCCAGGTACCACAGCATCTCAGTGCCAGGCGCCGCAACATCTCAGTGCCAGGTACTACAACATCTCAATGCCAGGTACCACAACATCTCACTGCCAGGCGCCGCAACATCTCAGTGCCAGGTACCACAACATCTCTGTGCCGGGTACCACAACATCTCAGTGCCAGGTACCACAACATATCAGTGCCGGGTACCACAACTTCTCAGTGCCAGGTACCACAAGATCTTAGTGCCAGGTACCACAACATCTCAGTGCCAGGTACCACAACATCTTAATGCCAGGTACCACAACATCTCACTGCCATGCGCCACAACAACTCAGTGCCGGGTACCACAACATCTCAGTGCCAGGTACCACAACATCTCAGTGCCAGGTACCACAACATCTAAGTGCCAGGTACCACAACATCTCAGTGCCAGGTACCACAGCATCTCAGTGCCAGGAAACCACAACATCTCAGTGCCAGGCGCCACAACTTCTCAGTGCCAGGTACCACAACATCTCAGTGCCAGGTACCACAACACCTCAGTGCCAGGTACCACAACACCTCAGTGCCAGGAACTACAACATCTCAGTGCCAGGCGCCACAACATCTCAGTGCCAGGTACCACAACATCTCAGTGCCGGTTACCACAACATCTCAGTGCCAGGTACCACAGCATCTCAGTGCCAGGAAACCACAACATCTCAGTGCCGGGTACCACAACATCTCAGTGCCAGGTACCACAACTTCTCAGTGCCAGGTACCACAACACCTAAGTGCCAGGTACCACAACACCTCAGTGCCAGGAAACAACATCTCAGTGCCAGGCGCCACAACATCTCAGTGCCAGGAACCACAACATCTCAGTTCCAGGTACCACAACATCTCAGTTCCAGGTACCACAACATCTCAGTGCCAGGCACCGCAACATCTCAGTGCCGGGTACCACAACATCTCAGGGCCAGGTACCACAAGATCTTAGTGCCAGGTACCACAACATCTCAGTGACAGGCGCCGCAACATCTCAGTGCCAGGTACCACAACATCTCAATGCCAGGTACCACAACATCTCACTGCCAGGCGCCACAACAACTCAGTGCCGGGTACCACAACATCTCAGTGCCAGGTACCACAGCATCTCAGTGCCAGGCGCCGCAACATCTCAGTGCCAGGGCCCTCAACATCTCAGTGCCAGGTACCACAACATCTCTGTGCCGGGTACCACAACATATCAGTGCCGGGTACCACAACTTCTCAGTGCCAGGTACCACAACATCTCAGTTCCAGGTACCACAACATCTCAGTTCCAGGTACCACAACATCTCAGTGCCAGGCACCGCAACATCTCAGTGCCGGGTACCACAACATCTCAGTGCCAGGTACCACAAGATCTTAGTGCCAGGTACCACAACATCTCAGTGCCAGGCGCCGCAACATCTCAGTGCCAGGTACCACAACATCTCAATGCCAGGTACCACAACATCTCACTGCCAGGCGCCACAACAACTCAGTGCCGGGTACCACAACATCTCAGTGCCAGGTACCACAGCATCTCAGTGCCAGGCGCCGCAACATCTCAGTGCCAGGTACCACAACATCTCAGTGCCAGGTACCACAACATCTCTGTGCCGGGTACCACAACATATCAGTGCCGGGTACCACAACTTCTCAGTGCCAGGTACCACAAGATCTTAGTGCCAGGTACCACAACATCTCAGTGCCAGGTACCACAACATCTTAATGCCAGGTACCACAACATCTCACTGCCAGGCGCCACAACAACTCAGTGCCGGGTACCACAACATCTCAGTGCCAGGTACCACAACATCTCAGTGCCAGGTACCACAACATCTAAGTGCCAGGTACCACAACATCTCAGTGCCAGGTACCACAGCATCTCAGTGCCAGGAAACCACAACATCTCAGTGCCAGGCGCCACAACTTCTCAGTGCCAGGTACCACAACATCTCAGTGCCAGGTACCACAACACCTCAGTGCCAGGTACCACAACACCTCAGTGCCAGGAACTACAACATCTCAGTGCCAGGCGCCACAACATCTCAGTGCCAGGTACCACAACATCTCAGTGCCGGTTACCACAACATCTCAGTGCCAGGTACCACAGCATCTCAGTGCCAGGAAACCACAACGTCTCAGTGCCAGGCGCCACAACATCTCAGTGCCAGGTACCACAACTTCTCAGTGCCAGGTACCACAACACCTCAGTGCCAGGTACCACAACACCTCAGTGCCAGGAAACAACAACATCTCAGTGCCAGGCGCCACAACATCTCAGTGCCAGGAACCACAACATCTCAGTGCCAGGTACCACAACATCTCAGTGCCAGGAAACCACAACATCTCAGTGCTAGGCGCCACAACATCTCAGTGCCAGGTGCCACAACATCTCAGTGCCAGGTACCACAACATCTCATTGCCAGGTATCACAACATCTCAGTGCCGGGTACCACAACATCTCAGTGCCAGGTACCACAACACCTCATTGCCAGGTACCACAACATCTCAGTGCCAGGTATCACAACATCTCAGTGCCAGGAAACCACAACATCTCAGTGCCAGGCACCACAACATCTCAGTGCCAGGTGCCACAACATCTCAGTGTCGGGTACCACAACATCTCAGTGTCGGGTACCACAACATCTCAGTGCCAGGTACTACAACATCTTAGTGCCAGGTACCACAGAATCTCAGTGCCAGGCGCCACAACATCTCAGTGCCAGGTACTACAACATCTCAGTGCCAGGTACTACAACATCTCAGTGCCAGGTACCACATCATCTCAGTGCCAGGCACCACAACATCTCAGTGCCAGGTACTACAACATCTCAGTGCCAGGTGCCACAACATCTCAGTGCCAGGCACCACAACATCTCGGTGCCAGGTACTACAACATATCAGTGCCAGGTACCACAACATCTCAGTGCCAGGTACCACAACATCTCAGTGCCAGGCACCACAACATCTCAGTGCCAGGTACCACAAGATCTTAGTGCCAGGTACCACAACATCTCAGTGCCAGGTGCCACAACATCTCAGTGCCAGGTGCCACAACATCTCAGCGTCAGACGCCACCTGGGGACCTTTCTCGGAGACAATTTATTACCTCACCTCACTGAGGATGGACAGGTAATATCGCCGAGAGAGCACAGATAATCAATGGTAATATCAAGAATATTCATCACAGTTCTGACATCCTTCTGACATCACATTAGGGCAGAAATAATGGGAAAAATATTTCACCTACGCCCGAGTAATATTTCAGCAGCATTACCCCGCCGCCTCCCCGACTTGCCGGGGGAATACTGACGTAAAGTCATATATTGAAAATTTCCGACTTCAAGTCGGAAATTTTTAGTACAATTTAGATATTATGGGATTTAAATGATTTTATTTAATGATTATTTTTTTGTTTTGTCTTGAGATTTTGAAGACGAGGGGTGGGGATATTTGCCTTTTTTTTGAATTGTGGTATCGGCGACCCTCTGGTAAGACAGTGGATGGAGTGAGTGATGGTGGAAGTGTTTTTTCTGTTTTTTTCTTTGGTGGAACTGCCCCCCTGTCTCCGTGGTAAACGGCCGGGGTGTTAAAGAATATATTTTATTATTGTCTCCACAGTGACGTACCAACCAGCAGACTGCAGGTTGGTAGGTCACTGTGGCCTGCAGGTTGGTACGTCACTGTGGCCTGCAGGTTGGTAGGTCACTGTGGCTTGCAGGTTGGTAGGTCACTGTGGCCTGCAGGTTGGTAGGTCACTGTGGCCTGCAGGTTGGTAGGTCACTGTAGAATGCAGGTTGGTAGGTCACTGTGGCCTGTAGGTTGGTAGGTCACTGTGGCCTGCAGGTTGGTAGGTCACTGTGGCCTGTAGGTTGGTAGGTCACTGTGGCCTGTAGGTTGGTAGGTCACTGTGGCCTGCAGGTTGGTAGGTCACTGTGGCCTGCAGGTTGGTAGGTCACTGTAGCATGCAGGTTGGTAGGTCACTGTGGCCTGTAGGTTGGTAGGTCACTGTTTCCTGCAGGTTGGTAGGTCACTGTGGCCTGCAGGTTGGTAGGTCACTGTAGCATGCAGGTTGGTAGGTCACTGTGGCCTGCAGGTTGGTAGGTCACTGTGGCCTGTAGGTTGGTAGGTCACTGTGGCCTGCAGGTTGGTACGTCACTGTGGCCTGTAGGTTCGTAGGTCACTGTGGCCTGCAGGTTGGTACGTCACTGTGGCCTGCAGGTTGGTAGGTCACTGTGGCATGCAGGTTGGTAGGTCACTGTGGCATGCATGTTGGTACGTCACTGTGGCCTGCAGGTTGGTCACTGTGGCATGCAGGTTGGTAGGTCACTGTGGCATGCAGGTTGGTAGGTCACTGTGGCCTGCAGGTTGGTACGTCACTGTGGCCTGTAGGTTGGTCACTGTGGTATGCAGGTTGGTAGGTCACTGTGGCCTGCAGGTTGGTACGTCACTGTGGCCTGTAGGTTGGTCACTGTGGCATGCAGGTTGATAGGTCACTGTGGCATGCAGGTTGGTACGTCACTGTGGCCTGTATGTTGGTCACTGTGGCATGCAGGTTGGTAGGTCACTGTGGCATGCAGGTTGGTAGGTCACTGTGGCCTGCAGGTTGGTACGTCACTGTGGCCTGTAGGTTGGTCACTGTGGCATGCAGGTTGGTAGGTCACTGTGGCATGCAGGTTGGTACGTCACTGTGGCCTGTAGGTTGGTCACTGTGGCATGCAGGTTGGTAGGTCACTGTGGCATGCAGGTTGGTACGTCACTGTGGCCTGTAGGTTGGTCACTGTGGCATGCAGGTTGCTAGGTCACTGTGGCATGCAGGTTGGTAGGTCACTGTGGCATGCACGCTGGTAGGTCACTGTGGCATACAGGTTGGTAGGTCACTGTTGCCTGCAGGTTGGTAGGTCACTGTGGCTTGCAGGTTGGTAGGTCACTGTGGCATGCAGGTTGGTAGGTCACTGTGGCTTGCAGGTTGGTAGGCCACTGTTGCCTGCAGGTTGGTAGGTCACTGTTGCCTGCAGGTTGGTAGGCCACTGTGGCTTGCAGGTTGGTAGGTCACTATGGCCTGCAGGTTGGTAGGTCACTGTGGTTTGCAGGTTGGTAGGTCACTGTTGCCTGCAGGTTGGTAGGTCACTGTGGCATGCAGGTTGGTAGGTCACTGTGGCATGCAGGTTGGTAGGTCACTGTTGCCTGCAGGTTGGTAGGTCAATGTTGCCTGCAGGTTGGTAGGTCACTGTGGCTTGCAGGTTGGTAGGTCACTGTGGCCTGCAGGTTGGTAGGTCACTGTTGCCTGCAGGTTGGTAGGTCACTGTGGCCTGCAGGTTGGTAGGTCACTGTTGCCTGCA
>NW_027197426.1:12500-32500 GCF_038502225.1 Cherax quadricarinatus
ACTTAACTTAACTTAACCTAGCAACAGCAACAGCAACAACACAACAGCATAACTTAACTTAACACAACGGCAAACTGTAACCAACACAACCTAGCAACTTAACTATTAACCTATCAGCAACCTGGCAACACAACCTAACCTAACCTTAACCTAACCTAACCTGGCAACAACCTAACTGTAGCCTAACCGCAACGCCTTCTTGCCTGGCAACCTTCTGTACAAACCTGGCAACGGCCTAACCTGGCAACCTAACCACAACAACCCTAACTTCTTCTTAACCTAACCTAACTAACCTAACTTAACCTAACCTAATGCAACTAACCTTCTAACCAACTAACCTATTGTAAAATACTAAACTCTTAACCTAACCTAACTTAACTAATCTAACCCAAACAACGTAACCTTTAACCAACCTAACCTATGTAACCTAACCTAACAACCTAACCTAACTTCACCTAACCAACCTAACCTAACCTATCCTAACCTATTATCTAACTTCTAAGCTAGTAGCCTAACCTATCTTATCCTAACCTAACCTATCTTATAATAACCCTAGCAACCTATCTTATCCTAACCTAGCTTCTTATCCTAACCTATCTTAACCCCTGCTCATTCTAACCTAAGCTAGCAAACCTAACCTATCCTAACTAACTATTCTAGCCTAACCTAACCTGACGTGATGAAACCTAACCTAGCATGCAATCTGTATCTATCCTAACCTACCCTCCTCTAACCTATCTAACTATCTAACCTAAGCAAATCTAACCTAACCTAGGTATCTAACCTAACCCAACCTAACCTAACCCAACCTAATATAACTTCTTAACCAAATAACAACTTAACCTAACCTAACTTAACCTGGCCTAACTTAACTAACCTAACTTAACTTAACATAAACACAGCAACCTAACTAACCTTGATAGCAACTTAACCTAACCTAACTTAACCTAACTTCTTAGCAAGCCTAACCCAACTTAACCTAGCCTAACTTAGCCTAGCCTAGCTAACTAACCTGCTTTAACCTAACCTAACCCAACCTAATCCTAACGTAACTGAGAATCTCACCTAACCTAATAACCTATCTAGCTTAATCTAACGTAATTTTTTGGCTAGAATTTCTAAGAAATGAGACTTTTCCCTAAAATAATCGTATTAAATAATATAAATAAAAAGATTTTTTTCTATTGGCTATGATATAAAACAAAAATATCAGTTGACCAGGCTAAATAAACAGTGAGGTTCGTTCCCCCCCAGTCAGGCAACATATGATTTGTGTCTGATCAATCATGCTGTTGGTGCTGCTCCGTTATGGAGGATGCATGATCCCACTACTGTGTGGCACACAATCACACAGTACACAATCACAGTACACAATCACACATTGCAGTCACACAGTACACAGTCACACAGTACACAGTCACACAGTCACACAGTACACAATCACACAGTACACAATAGCACGTCTACATTTTAATCACATTGCACAATCACAGTACGATCACAAGTACACAGTCTGCATTACAATCACACATCTTTGTTTTGTCACTGATCTGCAGTCATAGCATTCCTACAGTGCACAATTACACAATGCCACAATCACATTTTGTCCACACACAGTACATAGTCACACAGTACAATCTGTTACCACAATCACTGATACACAGTCACATGAGTGTCTGAATCTGTTTGTCACGTGATCTAAAGCACACAATCACAGTACACAGTCACATTTTACAATCACACAGTACTACAATCACACAGTACACAATCACACAGTACACAATCACACAGTACACATTCCTAATCACACTACACAATCACATTACGCAATCACACAGTACACAAGTCCACAATCACTACACAATCACACAGTACACAGTCCCTCACAGTACACAATCACACAGTACACAATCACAGAGTACACAATCACACAGTACACAATCACAGTGCTACAATCACACAGTACACAATCACACAGTACACAGTCCACAATGCACAGTACACAATCACACTACACAATCACACAGTACACAGTCACACATTTAATCTACAGTACACAATCACACAGCCACAGTACACAGCCACCAAAGCACACATCACACAGTACACAGTCTGTGGTACACAATCACACAGTACACAATCACACAGTACACAATCACAGTACACATTTCACCAGTCCACACTACACAATCACATTACACAATCACACAGTACACAATCCCTGAAATCACACTACCTAATAGTTCTTCACAATCACAGTACATTGATCACACAGTACACAATCATTGTAGTACACAGTCACACAGTACACAATCACACAGTACACAATCACACAGTACACAATCACACAGTACACAGTCCACAATCACACAGTACACAATCACACAGTACACAGTCCACAATCACACAATACACAATCACACTAAACAATCACACAGTACACAGTCCACAATCACACAGTACACAATCACACTACACAATCACACAGTACACAGTCACACAGTACACAATCGCACAGTACACAATCACACAGTACACAATCACACAGTACACAGTCACACAGTACACAATCACAGTACACAATCACACAGTACACAGTCACACAGTGTACAATCACCACAAATACACAATCACACAGTCACACAGTACACAGTCACAAAGCACTAATCACAGTACCCCACACAGTCTCACACAGTACACAATCACACAGTACACAATCACACAGTACACAATCACACAGTTCACAATCACACATTTTACATTCCACAATCACACTACACAATCACATTACACAATCACAGTACTGATCCACAATCACACTACACAATCCTACAATC
Source organism: Cherax quadricarinatus (assembly GCF_038502225.1). NCBI lineage: Eukaryota > Metazoa > Arthropoda > Malacostraca > Decapoda > Parastacidae > Cherax > Cherax quadricarinatus. The sequence continues at coordinate 15,338 of NW_027197426.1, forward strand.
CACACAGTACACAGTCACACAGTACACAATCACACAGTACACAATCTGAAGTACACAATCACATTGGTACATACAGTCACACAGTACACAATGCTCAGTACTTTGCAATCTGCACAGTACACAGTCACAATCACACAGTATACAATCACTACACAATCACACAGTACACATTCACATAGTACACAGTCGCACAGTACACAATCACACAGTACACAGTCACAGTACACAATCACAGTACAATGCAGTACTGATCACAAAGTGCACAATCACACAGTACACAACACACAGTACAGCAACTATCACAGTACAGTCACACAGTGTTACACTGTGATACACAATCCTCAGCACACAGTCTTTGTGTACAATCACACAGTACACATTCTAATCCTACACAGTCACATTACACAATCTATATGGTGCATACAGTCCTGATGCTACACAATAACACTACACAATCACACAGTACACAGTCACACAGTACACAATCACACAGTACACAATCACAGAGTACACAATCCTGCAATTTTTAATCACACAGTACAATCTATCAGTACACAATCTGTTCCTCACAGTCCTAATGACACAGTACACAATCACAATCACACTACACAATAACTACACAATCACACAGTACAGTCACTGACAGTACACAATCACACAGTACACAATCACTCAGTACACAATCACACAGTACACAGTCCACAATCACACAGTACACAATCACACAGTACACAATCACACAGTACACAGTCACAGTACACAATCACACAGTACACAGTCACACAGTACACAATCACACAGTACACAATCACACAGTACACAGTCACACAGCACACAATCACACAGTACACAATCACACAGTACACAATCACACAGTACACAATCACACAGTACACAATCACACAGTTCACAATCACACAGTACACAATCACACAGTACACAATCACACAGTTCACAATCACACAGTTCACAATCACGCAGTACACAATCACACGGTACACAGTCACACGGTACACAATCACACAGTACACAATCACACAGTACACAATCACACAGTACACAATCACACAGTACACAGTCACAGTACACAATCACACAGTACACAACACATACACAATCACACAGTACACACTCACACAGTACACAATCACACAGCACACAATCACACAGTCACAATCACACAGTCACAATCACACAGTACATCAATCACACAGTTCACAATCACACAGTCACAATCACACAGTACACAATCACACAGTTCACAATCACACAGTTCACAATCACACAGTACACAATCACACAGTTCACAATCACACAGCACAATCACACAGTCACAATCACACAGAATTCACAACGTCACAATCACAGTACACAATCACACAGTACACAATCACACTGTACACAATCACACAGTACACAATCACACAGTACACAGTCACACAGTACACAATCACACAGTACACAATCACACAGTACACAGTCACAGTACACAATCACAGTACACAATCACACAGTACACAACCATACAGTTCACAATCACACAGCACACAATCACACAGTACACAATCACACAGTACACAACACAATCACACAGTACACAATCACACAGTACACAATCACACAGTTCACAATCACACAGTTCACAATCACACAGTACACAATCACACGGTACACAGTCACACGGTACACAATCACACAGTACACAATCACACAGTACACAATCACACAGTACACACAGTCAATTCACAGTCACACAGTACACAATAACACAGTACACAGTCACAGTCATTTCACAATCACACAGTACACAATCACAGTACACAGCGACACTACACAATCACACAGTACACAATCACACAGTACACAGTCACGGTCAGTTCACAATCACACAGTACACAGTCACAGTCAGTTCACAATCACAGAGTACACAGTCACAGTCAGTTCACAATCACAGAGTACACAGTCACTGTCAGTTCACAATCACACAGTACACAGTCACACAGTACACAGTCACGCTACACAATCACACAGTACAAAATCACAGTACACAATCACAGTACACAGTCACAGTACACAGTCACACAGTACACAGTCACACAGTACACAATCACACAGTACACAGTCACACAGTACACAATCACACAGTACACAATCACACAGTACACAATCACACAGTACACAGTCACAGTCAGTTCACAGTCACACAGTACAACTCACACAGTCAGTAGGAAGCTGAGATATTGACTGGAATGTTGAGCCAAGTATTAACCTGGAGAGCCAAGTTACCACAATATTCCGGTCAATATTGCTCTTCAAAATCAATGTAATTTGTGCCACTGTGTTGATACATGTTGTGAACGGGTATTAAGTGGTATTAACTGGTATTATCAGGTATTATCTGATATTTGTTGACATTTCGCCAGTATTACGCTAGTGTTATTGTTGTGAGAAGAACCAGAGACAGAGAGAGAGAGAGAGAGAGAGAGAGAGAGAGAGAGAGAGAGAGAGAGAGAGAGAGAGAGAGAGAGAGAGAGAGAGAGAGAGAGAGAGAGAGAGAGAGAGAAAGCAAGTTCATTACTTAAAGGACCATCCGTCACGCTCTTTCTTACTGCTTAATGTAAAGTGAAGTAGCTTTTAATCTGAATTAATGTTACTTTTGTTCTTTCTCTAATTTCTTCTCTCTTTGCCTCCTCTTAGGTGGAGGTGGAGGTGGAGGTGGAGGAGGTGGAGGAGGAGGAGGGAAACTGGAGGCTGACCAGCTGGTGGAGGTGCAAGACCTCACAAACCATCTGTAAGTCTCATGGAGTCTACTTGAGTACCACTTATTTATGTGAAGCGCTAAATCAGTGTGAGTCAGGCACAAGGAGAGGTGCAGGCTCCAGCCTCCGTGCTCTAATAATAACAGTTCTTTGCCATTTGGCTCACAACCGGAGGATCCGGTCTCAATGCAGGGCGAGGCTAAACACACACACACACATACACACAAATACACACACACACACACACACTGAGACTCTACATTACAACAACAAGAAAAACCAAGGGACAGGAGGAGGAAGCTGAAAAGGAAGATTGGGCAGCAGAGCTCATAAAAAGTGATCATGAATGGGAAAAGAAACTAGAAGAACTTAGCATGAGAATGGAAAAGAGGATAGATATGGAAAGCAGGAAGTGGGAGGTGCATGTCAAAGCAGCAGAGGCTAGGATACAGAGTTTAGAAGAGGAACTGAAAAATCTGAAACAGCCTAAAGAACTAAAGAACATTGACAACAGAGACTGCTACCTCAGCCACAAATAAGGGGACTGTAGGGAAAGAAGGGGCACAACTGCATGGAGAAGCTCTATCAGAGGAGACTGTAGTAAATGAAAGAGCTAAGCTTTATGTGGAGGCCCTAACAGACAACAACAGAGCCCAAGGAAAGCCGAGAAGGGAAAATGACAGGCCACTGAGCCCAAGTACATTAGCCAGTGAAACTGAAGAAAGGAAAGCTGCAGTGGAGGAAACCAAATTAAATGAGGGGATACACAGGGATATGCAGTGGGAGAATGAAAGGGTGAGGTCAGTCTTTGTGTATGGGCTCCAGGAAGTTGAAGGGGAAACATATGAAGCAAGAAAACAAGGGGGAAAAAAAAGCAATTGAAAGCATCATGAAAGCAATAGGAGAAGACGACATGACCCAGCTGGAAAATTTTCGGAGAATAGGGGGGTTTGTAAAAAAAAGAACCCGGCCAGTGAAAGTGACCTTCAAGGCAGAAGCGACTCGGACCAGGATCCTGCAGGAGAAAGCACGATTAAGGGACATGCCGGCATACAGGAAGGTGTATCTCGACCGCGACAGAACACAAGAAGAAAGGCAGAAACTGAGAGAGATGGTACAAAGGCGAAAGGAGGAAAGAGAGGGGATGGAGAAGACAGACAGGAGATCCCAGACCCAGGAAGAAGATCAAATACAGCCTCCCTCACAACTTCCTATAGAAGCCTCCCAACCAGGTCAACCCCAGTGCAACCAAACACTCTAAATCAAAACACCCATGCCACATCCAATGCCCCCACCCACTACATTACAAACTCCACCCCCACAGCAACAACCCATAGTTCCTTACCAGGTCTCCCACTTCCCCAACCCCAATATACCTCCCAGACCACAGTCTTAGAAAAGAAGTTGAAGGTGTGGTATACAAATGCAGATGGAATAACAAACAAGTATGAGGAGTGGCACGAAAGAATCAAAGAGACATCCCCAGACATAATAGCACTCACAGAAACAAAACTCACCAGAATAATAACAGATTCAATCTTTCCATCCGGATATCAAATCCTCAGGAAAGACAGAGGGAGGAGAGGGGGAGGAGGAGTTGCACTGCTCATTAAAAACCAGTGGGGTTTTGAGAAAATGGAAGGAATGGATGGCACGGGCGAAAGGGACTACTTAGTAGGAACAATCCAGTCTGAGGGACATAAGGTGATAATTGCAGTAATGTACAACCCACCACAGAACTGCAGGAGGCCAAGAGAAGAATACGATGAGAGCAACAGAGCAATGATCGACACACTAGCCGAGGTGGCCAGGAGAGCACACATGGGGGGAGCAAAGTTACTAGTTATGGGTGATTTCAATCACAAGGAGATTGACTGGGAAAACCTGGAGCCCCATGGGGGTCCCGAAACATGGAGAGCCAAGATGATGGATGTGGTACTGGAAAACCTCATGCATCAACATGTTAGAGACACTACCAGAGAGAGAGGAGAGGATGAACCAGCAAGGCTGGACCTTGTATTCACCATGAGTAGTTCGGACATCGAGGGTATCATGTATGAAAGGCCCCTGGGAGCTAGTGATCATGTGGTTCTGTGCTTCGACTACATAGTTGAGCTCCAAGTGGAGAGAGTAGCAGGAATAGGCTGGGAAAAACCAAACTACAAAAGGGGGAACTACTCAGGCATGAGGAACTTCCTTCAAGACATTCAGTGGGAGAGGGAACTGACAGGAAAACCAGTACAAGAAATGATGGACTATGTAGCAACAAAATGCAAGGAGGCAGAGGAGAGGTTTGTTCCCAAGGGAAACAGAAATAATGGGAAGAACAGAACGAGTCCTTGGTTCACCCAAAGGTGTAGGGAGGCAAAAACTAGGTGTACTAGAGAATGGAAAAGGTACAGAAGACAGAGAACTCAGGAAAATAAAGAAATCAGCCGAAGAGCCAGAAACGAATATGCACAGATAAGAAGGGAGGCTCAGAGACAATATGAAAATGACATAGCATCAAAAGTAAAGACTGACCCGAAGCTGTTGTACAGCCACATCAGGAGGAAAACAACAGTCAAGGACCAGGTAATCAGACTGAGGAAGGGTGATGGGGAATTCACAAGAAACGACCAAGAGGTATGTCAGGAGCTCAACACAAGATTTAAAGAGGTATTTACAGTGGAAACCAGTAGGACTCCAGGAAATCAGAACAGGGGGGCACACCAGCAAGTGCTGGATGAGGTACATATAACCAAGGAGGAGGTGAAGAAGCTGCTATGCGAACTTGACACCTCAAAGGCGGTGGGACCAGACAACATCTCTCCATGGGTCCTTAAAGAGGGAGCAGAGATATTGTGTGAGCCATTAACAAAGATCTTCAACACATCATTTGAAACTGGGCAACTCCCTGAGGTATGGAAAATGGCAAATGTAGTCCCAATTTTTAAAAAGGGAGACAGACATGAGGCACTAAACTACAGACCTGTATCACTAACGTGTATAGTATGCAAGGTCATGGAGAAGATCATCAGGAGGAGAGTGGTGGGGCACCTGGAAAGAAACAAGTGTATAATTGACAACCAGCACGGTTTCAGGGAAGGAAAATCCTGTGTCACAAACCTACTAGAGTTTTATGACAAGGTGACAGAAGTAAGACAAGAGAGAGAGGGGTGGATCGACTGCATATTTTTGGACTGCAAGAAGGCCTTCGACACAGTTCCTCACAAGAGGTTACTGCAAAAGCTAGAGGATCAGGCACACATAACAGGAAAGGCACTGCAATGGATCAGAGAATACCTGACAGGGAGGCAACAACGAGTCATGGTACGCGACGAGGTGTCAGAGTGGGCGCCTGTGACAAGCGGGGTTCCACAGGGGTCAGTCCTAGGACCTGTGCTGTTCTTGGTATATGTGAACGACATAACGGAAGGGATAGACTCAGAAGTGTCCTTGTTTGCAGATGATGCGAAGTTAATGAGAAGAATCAAATCGGATGAGGATCAGGCAGGACTACAAAGAGACCTGGACAGGCTACAAGCCTGGTCCAGCAACTGGCTCCTTGAATTTAACCCTGCCAAATGCAAAGTCATGAAGATTGGGGAAGGGCAAAGAAGACCGCAGACACAATATAGTTTAGATGGCCAAAGACTGCAAACCTCACTCAAGGAAAAAGATCTGGGGGTGAGTATAACACCGAGCATATCTCCTGAGGCGCACATCAATCAGATAACTGCTGCAGCATACGGGCGCCTGGCAAACCTACGGATAGCGTTCCGATACCTCAGTAAGGATTCGTTTAAGACTCTGTATACCATTTACGTCAGGCCCATACTGGAGTATGCAGCACCAGTTTGGAATCCACACCTAGTCAAGCACGTCAAGAAATTAGAGAAAGTGCAAAGGTTTGCAACAAGACTAGTCCCAGAGCTACGGGGATTGTCCTACGAAGAAAGGTTGAGGGAAATCGGCCTGACGACACTGGAGGACAGGAGGGTCAGGGGAGACATGATAACGACATATAAAATACTGCGCGGAATAGACAAGGTGGACAAAGACGGGATGTTCCAGAGAAGGGACACAGACACAAGAGGTCACAATTGGAAGTTGAAGACTCAGATGAATCAAAGGGATGTTAGGAAGTATTTCTTCAGTCATAGAGTAGTCAGGCCGTGGAATAGCCTAGAAAGTGACGTAGTGGAGGCGGGAACCATACATAGTTTTAAGGCGAGGTATGATAGAGCTCATGGGGCAGGGAGAGAGAGGACCTAGTAGCAATCAGCGAAGAGGCGGGGCCAGGAGCTGTGACTCGACCCCTGCAACCACAAATAGGTGAGTACAAATAGGTGAGTACACACACACACACACACACACACACACACAGCCAAAGACTACAAACCTCACTCAAGGAAAAAGATCTTGGGGTGAGTATAACACCAGGCACATCTCCTGAAGCGCACATCAACCAAATAACTGCTGCAGCATATGGGCGCCTGGCAAACCTGAGAACAGCGTTCCGATACCTTAGCAAGGAATCGTTCAAGACACTGTACACCGTGTACGTCAGGCCCATACTGGAGTATGCAGCACCAGTTTGGAACCCACACCTGGTCAAGCACGTCTTGTTTGCAACAAGACTAGTCCCAGAGCTAAGGGAAATGTCCTAAAAAGAAAGGCTAAGGGAAATCGGCCTGACGACACTGGAGGACAGGAGGGTTAGGGGAGACATGATAACGACATACAAAATACAGCGAGGAAAAGACAAGGTGGACAGAGAGGATGCTCCAGAGATGGGACACCAAAGCTGAAGACTCACATGATTCAAAGGGATGTTAGGAGGTATTTCTTCAGTCACAGAGTTGTCAGGAAGTGGAATAGCCTGGCGAGTGATGTAGCACAGGCAGGAACCATACGCAGTTTTAAGACGAGATATGATAAAGCTCGTGGAGCAGAGCGAGAGAGGACCTAGTAGCGATCAGTGCAAAGGCGGAGCCAGGAGCTCGGACTCGACCCCCGCAAACTCAACTAGGTGAGTACAGCTAGGTGAGTACACACACACACACACACACACACACACACACACATTGGTACACTGACTTGCAATATTGGTACACTGACCTGCAATATTGGTACGCTGACCTGCAATATTGGTACACTGACCTGCAATATTGGTACACTGACCTGCAATATTGGTACGCTGACCTGCAATATTGGTACACTGACTTGCAATATTGGTGCACTGACCTGCAATATTGGTACACTGACCTGCAATATTGGTACGCTGACCTGCAATATTGGTACACTGACTTGCAATATTGGTACACTGACCTGCAATATTGGTACACTGACCTGCAATATTGGTACACTGACCTGCAATATTGGTACACTGACCTGCAATATTGGTACACTGACCTGCAATATTGGTACACTGACCTGCAATATTGGTACACTGACCTGCAATATTGGTACACTGACCTGCAATATTGGTGCACTGACCTGCAATATTGGTACACTGACCTGCAATATTGGTACGCTGACCTGCAATATTGGTACACTGACCTGCAATATTGGTGCACTGACCTGCAATATTGGTACACTGACCTGCAATATTGGTGCACTGACCTGCAATATTGGTACACTGACCTGCAATATTGGTACACTGACCTGCAATATTGGTACACTGACCTGCAATATTGGTACACTGACCTGCAATATTGGTACACTGACCTGCAATATTGGTACACTGACCTGCAATATTGGTACACTGACCTGCAATATTGGTACACTGACCTGCAATATTGGTACACTGACCTGCAATATTGGTACACTGACCTGCAATATTGGTACACTGACCTGCAATATTGGTACACTGACCTGCAATATTGGTACACTGACCTGCAATATTGGTACACTGACCTGCAATATTGGTACACTGACCTGCAATATTGGTACGCTGACCTGCAATATTGGTGCACTGACCTGTAATATTGGTACACTGACCTGCAATATTGGTACGCTGACCTGCAATATTGGTACACTGACCTGCAATATTGGTGCACTGACCTGCAATATTGGTACACTGACCTGCAATATTGGTACGCTGACCTGCAATATTGGTACACTGACCTGCAATATTGGTGCACTGACCTGCAATATTGGTACACTGACCTGCAATATTGGTACACTGACCTGCAATCTTGGTGCACTGACCTGCAATATTGGTACACTGACCTGCAATATTGGTACACTGACCTGCAATATTGGTACACTGACCTGCAATATTGGTACACTGACCTGCAATATTGGTACACTGACCTGCAATATTGGTACACTGACCTGCAATATTGGTGCACTGACCTGCAATATTGGTACACTGACTTGCAATATTGGTACACTGACCTGCAATATTGGTACACTGACCTGCAATAATGGTACACTGACCTGCAATATTGGTACACTGACTTGCAATATTGGTACACTGACCTGCAATATTGGTACGCTGACCTGCAATATTGGTACACTGACCTGCAATATTGGTACACTGACCTGCAATATTGGTACGCTGAAGTGCAATATTGGTGCACTGACCTGCAATATTGGTACACTGACCTGCAATATTAGTACACTGACCTGCAATATTGGTACACTGACTTGCAATATTGGTACACTGACCTGCAATATTGGTACGCTGACCTGCAATATTGGTACACTGACCTGCAATATTGGTACACTGACCTGCAATATTGGTACACTGACCTGCAATATTGGTACACTGACCTGCAATATTGGTACACTGACCTGCAATATTGGTACACTGACCTGCAATATTGGTACACTGACCTGCAATATTGGTACACTGACCTGCAATATTGGTACACTGACCTGCAATATTGGTACGCTGACCTGCAATATTGGTGCACTGACCTGCAATATTGGTACACTGACCTGCAATATTGGTACGCTGACCTGCAATATTGGTACACTGACCTGCAATATTGGTGCACTGACCTGCAATATTGGTACACTGACCTGCAATATTGGTACGCTGACCTGCAATATTGGTACACTGACCTGCAATATTGGTGCACTGACCTGCAATATTGGTACACTGACCTGCAATATTGGTACGCTGACCTGCAATATTGGTACACTGACCTGCAATCTTGGTGCACTGACCTGCAATATTGGTACACTGACCTGCAATATTGGTACACTGACCTGCAATATTGGTACACTGACCTGCAATATTGGTACACTGACCTGCAATATTGGTACACTGACCTGCAATATTGGTACACTGACCTGCAATATTGGTGCACTGACCTGCAATATTGGTACACTGACTTGCAATATTGGTACACTGACCTGCAATATTGGTACACTGACCTGCAATAATGGTACACTGACCTGCAATATTGGTACACTGACTTGCAATATTGGTACACTGACCTGCAATATTGGTACGCTGACCTGCAATATTGGTACACTGACCTGCAATATTGGTACACTGACCTGCAATATTGGTACGCTGACCTGCAATATTGGTGCACTGACCTGCAATATTGGTACACTGACCTGCAATATTAGTACACTGACCTGCAATATTGGTACACTGACTTGCAATATTGGTACACTGACCTGCAATATTGGTACGCTGACCTGCAATATTGGTACACTGACCTGCAATATTGGTACACTGACCTGCAATATTGGTACACTGACCTGCAATATTGGTACACTGACCTGCAATATTGGTACACTGACCTGCAATATTAGTACATTGACCTGCAATATTGGTACACTGACCTGCAATATTGGTACGCTGACCTGCAATATTGGTACACTGACCTGCAATATTGGTACACTGACCTGCAATATTGGTGCACTGACCTGCAATATTGGTACACTGACCTGCAATATTGGTACGCTGACCTGCAATATTGGTACACTGACCTGCAATATTGGTACACTGACCTGCAATATTGGTACACTGACCTGCAATATTGGTACACTGACCTGCAATATTGGTACACTGACCTGCAATATTGGTACACTGACCTGCAATATTGGTACGCTGACCTGCAATATTGGTACACTGACCTGCAATATTGGTACACTGACCTGCAATATTGGTACACTGACCTGCAATATTGGTACACTGACCTGCAATATTGGTACGCTGACCTGCAATATTGGTACGCTGACCTGCAATATTGGTACACTGACCTGCAATATTGGTACACTGACCTGCAATATTGGTATACTGACCTGCAATATTGGTACACTGACCTGCAATATTGGTACACTGACCTGCAATATTGGTACACTGACCTGCAATATTGGTACACTGACCTGCAATATTGGTACGCTGACCTGCAATATTGGTACACTGACCTGCAATATTGGTACACTGACCTGCAATATTGGTACACTGACCTGCAATATTGGTACACTGATCTGCAATATTTGTACACTGACCTGCAATATTGGTACACTGACCTGCAATATTTGTACACTGACCTGCAATATTGGTACACTGACCTGCAATATTGGTACACTGACCTGCAATATTAGTACACTGACCTGCAATATTGGTACACTGACCTGCAATATTGGTACGCTGACCTGCAATATTGGTACACTGACCTGCAATATTGGTTCACTGACCTGCAATATTGGTACACTGACCTGCAATATTGGTACACTGACCTGCAATATTGGTACACTGACCTGCAATATTGGTACACTGACCTGCAATATTGGTACACTGACCTGCAATATTGGTACACTGACCTGCAATAGCAACTGCGTAATCACCTTTATTGTTCCTAAAATGTTCATTCGCCTTTTTATATCCGTTTCCCTCACTTGTTTGTCCCCGCACTCTTTATAAACTTCTAGCGTCCAGTCTCTTGGTATCCATGTAAGTCAGTTTCTCTGTCTCTATCTCTCCGTCTCTCTTTTTTTTTCTCTCTCTCCTCTCTTTCTCTTTTCTCTCTCTTTCTCACTCAAACGAGAGCCGAAATGAAGCAAGTGAGGTCCCTGAGAATCGATCTTTGTAAGTTCGTAACTTTACAGTACTTAAGAAATGCAGTTACATTTTTATCCACGTTGTTCCATTTAATAACGATCTTCATACTGAAAAACTTCATTCCGACGTTTATCCTTTGACTCATTTGCGTCTGTAACTTGAGTTTCAACCCATGAGTTTCCTCCTCTCAAACAGACCTGTGTTTACCCCACCGAAGCCTGTGAGCAAAAGTGGGTCGGCATTATGCCTTCCCAGTTCTCCTCTCTCCCAGGCACTGTAAGGTTCAGTTAATTCTGCCTCTCGTCTTGGCTCACTCTTCTTCTGCATCGCGATTAGCTTCGTAGCAGATCTCTGGACTTACTTTAGTTTTTTTGTGTGTTTTCTCAGGTAGGATTTCATGCCGGCTGCGTGAATTCTATGATAGGTCTGACTTGTTAGGTAAATGGACACGTGTTCAACTAATGCGACATTTTGGTTGTGATGAATGGTTAGTGATGAATGGTTTGGAAAACAGACAAGTTGAAGATTGAGACACTTATGCAACATATGGGAATCTTTATTCAGGAAACGTTTCGCCACACAGTGGTTTCATCAGTCCAATACAAAGCAGCAGGTGTAAGGAGAGGAGGAGTATGAGGTAATCAGTCCCTCAGCCTAGAGTCGATGTGTTCAGTCCATCAATCTTGTAGAATGTACAGCATAGGGCCGTAGACGTGGCTTATATACTGTATTCAGGTGAGGCGAAGCAGGATGAGGCGGGGTCATAGTGGTACCATCCACTAGTCGAAGTAGGTCTTCGTCCAAAGGTTGGACAAGTGTTAAAGAATACTTTGTAACAAGATCCCAAGATGCTGCAGTGTCTGATAGTTGTGATGAATGGTTTGGAAAACCTACAAGTTGAAGATTGAGACACTTATGCAACATATGGGAATCTTTATTCAGGAAACGTTTCGCCACACAGTGGCTTCATCAGTCCAAGCCGTTACGAACAACGACTTGACGAAGCTCCTGGAGAGTGAAACGTTGCCTCAATAAAAGTGTCGCGTTAGTTAAACATGTGTCCTCTTACCTAACATATTATCGGTAATTCTACCAACATTATTACAATAGGTTTGACATATATTTTAAGTAAGGTCATGAAGGACTGTTGAGGTAATTGAATGCCGTCCTTAATTTTACCATACATTTCATAGTATCTTATATATCCTTTTTTAAATTTGCTCTGCTATGCACTAGGTACAATTCTGCTATTTACAATTCCAAAAGTAGTTACTGTTAGCATAAATAAAGACAACTCAAAGTGGATAAACTAACATTCGAAGAATCCGAGGGCAATTTTTTTGGTTACTTTTTTTTGCATTTCATCTCAGGCAAATAACATGGAAAGGCTGGGCACGTAGATCCATTACACGAAATAGAGCTGGCTTTGCCCAGGAGACCCGTCAATCCCCAGATGAGAACGCGGTGACTGACTCTTCATTCAGAAGCTGCCGCAAGAGACATTAGTCAAATTGAACAACAACATCACTCTCCACGCTGACCACAGTCTCACTACCAGGGACTCTCAGTCTTGACCACAGTTTTGACCACAGTCTTGACCACAGTCTTGATCTCAGGGACCTCTAAGGCTGACCACAGTCTTGATCCCAGGGACCCTCACGCTAGCCACAGTCTCACTACCAGAGACCCCTCACGCTAACCAGTCTCATTACCAGGGACCCCTCACACTGACCCTAGTCTCACTACCAGGGACCCCTCACACTGACCCTACTCTCACTACCAGGGACCCCTCACACTGACCCTAGTCTCACTACCAGGGACCCCTCACACTGACCCTAGTCTCACTACCACGGACCCCTCACACTGACCCTAGTCTCACTACCAGGGACCCCTCAGACTGACCCTAGTCTCACTACCAGGGACCCCTCACACTGACCCTAGTCTCACTACCAGGGACCCCTCACACTGACCCTAGTCTCACTACCAGGGACCCCTCACACTTACCCTAGCCTCACTACCAGGGACCCCTCACACTGACCCTAGTCTCACTACCAGGGACCCCTCACACTGACCCTAGTCTCACTACCAGGGACCCCTCACACTGACCCTAGTCTCACTACCAGAGACCCCTCAGACTGACCCTAGTCTCACTACCAGGGACCCCTCACACTGACCCTAGTCTCACTACCAGGGACCCCTCACACTGACTCCAGTCTCCCAACCAGGGACCCCTCACACTGACCCTAGTCTCACTACCAGGGACCCCTCACACAGACCCTAGTCTCACTACCAGGGACCCCTCACACTGACCCTAGTCTCACTACCAGGGACCCCTCACACTGACTCCAGTCTCCCAACCAGGGACCCCTCACACTGACCCTAGTCTCACTACCAGGAACCCCTCACACAGACCCTAGTCTCACTACCAGGGACCCCTCACACTGACTCCAGTCTCCCAACCAGGGACCCCTCACACTGACCCTAGTCTCACTACCAGGGACCCCTCACACTGACTCCAGTCTCCCAACCAGGGATGCTCACACTGACCACAGTCATACTACTACTGCTACTTATTGCAAGCCTAATGTTCCGGGGTACTCGAACCACTGCCTAGTTTCGGCTAGGCACCGATACTTATCTGTGGTCTGGCTGTATGGCTAAAGTACTGCTTACCTCGATGCAGAGCATACAGGCTCGAATCTTGATGTTGACTGAGAGATAATGTGTAAACCCGTAAGTGTCGCATAGCTCCTCCAACTCCTTGAATGAGGAACACACTCTAACATGAACGCACTCTAACATGAACGCACTCTAACATGAACGCACTCTAACATGAACGCACTCTAACATGAACGCACTCGCTTAGATTATTAAAGATGCAAATAGAAAATATAATTATACATATACCTTCGTGTGTTAGTGTGATTTGTCAATGGTCCAAGTTGGACCGAAACGTCGTCAAAAGTTTTAGATATATAAGTGTATAGTTATATCCTCCAACAAGTGGTATCAGGCTGGTCAGGACCCATGTTAGTATGTCTGGTCAAGACCCATGTTAGTGTGTCTGGTCAGGACCCATGTTAGTGTGTCTGGTCAAGACCCATGTTAGTGTGTCTGGCCAGGACCCATGTTAGTGTGTCTGGCCAGGACCCATGTTAGTGTGTCTGGCCAGGACCCATGTTAGTGTGTCTGGCCAGGACCCATGTTAGTGTGTCTGGCCAGGACCCATGTTAGTGTGTCTGGCCAGGACCCATGTTAGTGTGTCTGGTCAAGACCCATGTTAGTGTGTCTGGCCAGGACCCATGTTAGTGTGTCTGGCCAGGACCCATGTTAGTGTGTCTGGCCAGGACCCATGTTAGTGTGTCTGGCCAGGACCCATGTTAGTGTGTCTGGCCAGGACCCATGTTAGTGTGTCTGGCCAGAACCCATGTTAGTGTGTCTGGTCAAGACCCATGTTAGTGTGTCTAGCCAAGACTCATATTAGTGTGTCTGGCCAGGACCCATGTTAGTGTGTCTGGCCAGGACCCATGTTAGTGTGTCTGGCCAGGACCCATGTTAGTGTGTCTAGCCAGGACTCATATTAGTGTGTCTGGCCAGGACCCATGTTAGTGTGTCTAGCCAGGACCCATGTTAGTGTGTCTGGCCAGGACCCATGTTAGTGTGTCTGGCCAGAACCCATGTTAGTGTGTCTGGTCAAGACCCATGTTAGTGTGTCTGAATTTCGCCTCTTTCAGAAACGGAAATTTTACGACGCTTGCCACGTCAAATTGTCGGACAAAAGTTACGGCTTCATGTTTACGATGTGGCAGCCGGGGAGATGCCGTAAGGAATAGTGAAGAGTAGTATGGTGCTGTACGGAGCAGTAGGAAGCAGTAAAAAAGCAGTTAAAAGCATTAAAGAGCAGTAAGAAGCAGTGAGGAACAATAAATGGCACTGATAAGCAGTAAAGATAATAAAAGAGAGACAGAGCAATAATGAGCAGTAAGGAACGGTCACTGAGCAGTCAGTCACAGATGACTGGTTCGGAATACTTAGGCGCAGGAGATGATGTCCTGCAGATGTCTCACCAGGAGGAGGCTGAGGAAGATCATCACGCCGGAAGTAGGCACAATTTGGGGAGAACCTAGAGAGAAATGGCTTCGAGGAAACGTTGGAATGTATGAAGATATGGAGGAAAGGAGATATAAAGGGATTCAAGGGAGCAGAGATTGAATGGAAAGGAATCAGTAAAAGGAATGAATGAGGGGAATAAGAATTATGAAACAAGGCTGGGAAGATTCGGAAACTTAAGCTAATTTTTAATGTCAGTAGTTTAGCGACAGTCGATATTCAGGCGGCAATATTTATATAAACAATAGGTAATAATTTCTTAATGTCAATATTAAAAATCAGTTTGTGAACTTATAATAAAATACTGAGATTAGTAGTGTTTATAGACTGAGGGATTTATTTATCAGTACAAATGCACTGAAGATTTTCATATATCCCTATTTTATGGGATAAAATATTCTTGACAGAGGATATACAGTATATATGCAGCCATCGTGCAACTTATATTGCGTTTCAAAGGAGAGACTTTTAGCTGGGTAATCTTATGAGTGATGAATAAGACACATGTGTGCCACTGGGTGTCTCTGTTGCCAGAACTTATAAAGATGCCCAGGTATTACACATGTTTATGATTCATCGACTTGTCGATCTTATGAATCATTAGTATAACGATAATCTTAAGAGAGCCACAGGTCGCGTCCTGTACTGGATGTTTGCCTGATACACTCACAAACGTATCATGTCTAACTCACAAACACATCATGCCAGACACATGCCCTCACAAACACTTATGTTTAACTCATACACTCACCAAGGCTTCCTGAGTAAACACACCCCAAAATGCCTCACCTCTCTGGTATTTCATCTGTTGCGTCGACATTTCTTCCTTAACCACCACAAACGTAACGTCATGCCACTCTTGCCTCTCCCTGGATACCTACAGTTACACCACGTCCACACTAGACACAACAGACTCAAGAGCTTCCAGCACCGTCGCCTCGGTAATGTGACTTGAATTCCTTCAACTCAATAGCGTGGCTTGGAGGTGCTTCGTCGCAAATTATATTGCTGTGAAGAATACGTTGACTGACTGCTTGGTAAAGTGTAATTTAACCAATGGGGAGAGCTGAGCTCTGGTGAGAGCCGAGGTTGAAATGCACGACAGGGACTGGCTCAGCCAGTAAGATGGCTGCCAGCAGCTGGAAGCTACTGATTGGTTACGCTTGGGGTGATCGAGTAATTTCCACTACTGTGGATGGTTTTTCTGTGCTAACCAGTCATAGAGCTTTGTGTTTTATAAGGCAGCCTAGGCAGCCGAAGGGGTATTCAGCTTGGGCA
>NW_027197426.1:37500-61835 GCF_038502225.1 Cherax quadricarinatus
TATGCGCAGATAAGGAGGGAGGCCCAGCGACAGTATGAAAACGACATAGCATCGAAAGTCAAATCTGACCCGAAACTGCTGTATAGCCACATTAGGAGGAAGACAACAGTCAAGGACCAGGTGATAAGGCTGAGGAAAGAAGGTGGAGAACTCACAAGAAACGATCAAGAGGTATGTGAGGAGCTCAACACGAGATTTAAGGAAGTATTTACAGTAGAGACAGGAAGGACTCTGGGGGGACAGACCAGATGGGGACACCAACAAGGAATACACCAACAAGTGTTGGACGACATACATACAGATGAGGAGGAGGTGAAGAAACTGCTAAGGGACATCGATACCTCAAAGGCAATGGGACCGGACAACATCTCTCCATGGGTCCTTAGAGAGGGAGCAGATATGTTGTGCGTACCACTTACCACAATCTTCAACACATCCCTGGAAACTGGGCAACTACCTGAGGTATGGAAGACGGCAAATGTAGTTCCCATTTTCAAAAAAGGAGACAGAAAAGAGGCACTAAACTATAGACCTGTGTCATTGACGTGTATAGTATGCAAAATTATGGAGAAGATTATCAGGAGGAGAGTGGTGGAGCACCTGGAACGGAACAGGAGTATAAATGCCAACCAGCACGGATTCACGGAAGGCAAATCCTGTGTCACAAACCTTCTGGAGTTTTATGATAAAATAACAGAAGTAAGACAAGAGAGAGAGGGGTGGGTTGATTGCATCTTCTTGGACTGCAAGAAGGCCTTTGACACAGTTCCTCACAAGAGATTAGTGCAGAAGCTAGAGCATCAGGCGCATATAACAGGAAGGGCACTGCAATGGATCAGAGAATACCTGACAGGGAGGCAACAACGAGTCATGGTACGTAATGATGTATCACAGTGGGCACCTGTGACGAGCGGGGTCCCACAGGGGTCGGTCCTAGGACCAGTGCTATTTTTGGTATATGTGAACGACATGACGGAAGGGTTAGACTCAGAAGTGTCCCTGTTTGCAGATGATGTGAAGTTAATGAGGAGAATTAAATCTGATGAGGACCAGGCAGGACTTCAAAGAGACCTGGACAGACTGGACACCTGGTCCAGCAAATGGCTTCTCGAATTTAATCCTGCCAAATGCAAAGTCATGAAGATAGGGGAAGGGCACAGAAGACCACAGACAGAGTATAGGCTAGGTGGCCAAAGACTGCAAACCTCACTCAAGGAGAAAGATCTTGGGGTGAGTATAACACCGAGCATGTCTCCGGAAGCACACATCAATCAGATAACTGCTGCAGCATATGGGCGCCTGGCAAACCTGAGAACAGCATTCCGATACCTTAGTAAGGAATCATTCAAGACACTGTACACCGTGTATGTCAGGCCCATACTGGAGTATGCAGCACCTGTTTGGAACCCGCACTTGATAAAGCACGTCAAGAAACTAGAGAAAGTACAAAGGTTTGCAACAAGGTTAGTTCCAGAGCTAAGGGGAATGTCCTATGAAGAAAGATTAAGGGAAATCGGCCTGACGACACTGGAGGACAGGAGGGTCAGGGGAGACATGATAACGACATATAAAATACTGCGTGGAATAGACAAGGTGGACAAGGACAGGATGTTCCAGGGAGGGGACACAGAAACAAGAGGCCACAATTGGAAGTTGAAGACACAAATGAGTCAGAGAGATAGTAGGAAGTATTTCTTCAGTCATAGAGTTGTAAGGCAGTGGAATAGCCTAGAAAATGACGTAGTGGAGGCAGGAACCATACACAGTTTTAAGACGAGGTTTGATAAAGCTCATGGAGCGGGGAGAGAGAGGGTCTAGTAGCAACCGGTGAAGAGGCGGGGCCAGGAGCTAGGACTCGACCCCTGCAACCACAAATAGGTGAGTACAAATAGGTGAGTACACACACGTCCTCCCTTCCATCCTATTACCCTTCCCTCCCTCGAGTCCTCCCTTCCATCCAATTACCCTTCCCTCCCTCGAGTCCTCCCTTCCATCCTATTACCCTTCCCTCCCTCGAGTCCTCCCTTCCATCCTATTACCCTTCCCTCCCTCGAGTCCTCCCTCCCATCCTATTACCCTTCCCTCCCTCGAGTCCTCCCTTCCATCCCATTACCCTTCCCTCCCTCGAGTCCTCCCTTCCATCCTATTACCCTTCCCTCCCTCGAGTCCTCCCTTCCATCCCATTACCCTTCCCTCCCTCGAGTCCTCCCTTCCATCCTATTACCCTTCCCTCCCTCGAGTCCTCCCTTCCATCCTATTACCCTTCCCTCCCTCGAGTCCTCCCTTCCATCCTATTACCCTTCCCTCCCTCGAGTCCTCCCTTCCATCCTATTACCCTTCCCTCCCTCGAGTCCTCCCTTCCATCCTATTACCCTTCCCTCCCTCGAGTCCTCCCTGCCATCCTATTACCCTTCCCTCCCTCGAGTCCTCCCTTCCATCCCATTACCATTCCCTCCCTCGAGTCCTCCCTTCCATCCTATTACCCTTCCCTCCCTCGAGTCCTCCCTTCCATCCCATTACCCTTCCCTCCCTCGAGTCCTCCCTTCCATCCTATTACCCTTCCCTCCCTCGAGTCCTCCCTTCCATCCGATTACCCTTCCCTCCCTCGAGTCCTCCCTTCCATCCTATTACCCTTCCCTCCCTCGACTCCTCCCTTCCATCCCATTACCCTTCCCTCCCTCGAGTCCTCCCTTCCATCCTATTACCCTTCCCTCCCTCGAGTCCTCCCTTCCATCCTATTACCCTTCCCTCCCTCGAGTCCTCCCTTCCATCCCATTACCCTTCCCTCCCTCGAGTCCTCCCTTCCATCCTATTACCCTTCCCTCCCTCGAGTCCTCCCTTCCATCCTATTACCCTTCCCTCCCTCGAGTCCTCCCTTCCATCCCATTACCCTTCCCTCCCTCGAGTCCTCCCTTCCATCCCATTACCCTTCCCTCCCTCGAGTCCTCCCTTCCATCCCATTACTCTTTCCTCCCTCGAGTCCTCCCTTCCATCCTATTACCTTTCTCTCCATCAAGTCCTCCCTTCCATCCCATTATCTCCATTGATTCATAACATACTACCCTCCCTCCCACCCCAAGATCTCCCATCTCCCCCCTTCCCCCACCCTTCCATCTTAACAGCATGCAATCCTCTCTCTCTCCCATTCTACCTCCCATCACCCCTCCCTTCCCTTCCCTCTCTTCAATCATAACATCCCTCCCTCCCTCCCTCCCTCCCTCCCTCCCTCCCTCCCTCCCATCTTCCCTCCACAGACGATTATTCATATTTCTCAGATAGTGAGAAACATATTTCCTTTCATACCTCCAGGAGGATGACTTCCTCCTATTGTACTCCATCTCCCCCCCCCTCACTCCACCTCCCCCTCACTCCACCTCCCCCTCACTCTGCCTCCTCCCCTTACTCCACCTACCCCCTCACTCTGCCTACTTCCCTCACTCCACCTCCTCCCCTCACTTCAGCTGTCCTCACTCCACCTCCTCCCCTCACTTCACCTGTCCTCACTCCACCTCCTCCCCTCACTCTACCTCCTTTCACTCCACCTCCCCTCACTCTACCTCCTCCCCTTACTCCACCTACCCCCTCACTCTGCCTCCTCCCCTCACTCCACCTACCCCCTCACTCTCCCTCCTCCCCTCACTCCACCTCCTCCCCTCACTTCACCTGTCCTCGCTCCACCTCCTCCCCTCACTCCACCTCCTCCCCTCACTCCACCTCCTCCCCCTCACTCCACCTCCTCCCCTCACTCGCACCTCCGCCCCTCACTCCCACCTCCTCCCCTCACTACCACGTCCTTCCCTCACTCCACCTCCTCCCCTCATTTAGTCTTCCTACTGTTACGTACATCAACATCTCATATGCAGCTAGCCTGACGTACGTATTTTTTCCTCACGTACATACTAACCCTGTAATGGTGCTATAATATTTAAAGTGCACGTAAATAAGGGAATAATAATATACAAATACTGTATAAACATATTTATTTTTTAGTAAATTGTGTGCGTGTATATATATATATATATATATATATATATATATATATATATATATATATATATATATATATATATATATATATATATATATATATATATTAGACACAGCATGCAGTTACAAGCAGAGGTATACACAGAGAAAGATCGAGGTCAACAGGATTCGAACCCACGTATGGAGAGTGACATTTCAGAAATGAATAACATCACTGGGAGGTGAAGACCACTGGTGCGTCTTGGCCACGCATCACTCTGCTGGGATAACATTCTTGATGCTATCTTTGTGCGGATTACCTCAGTGACGATATCTTTATTGTAGGGATAACATCCTCGTTACTTCATTAGAGAGATAACATCCTTGCTGCTATCTTTATTGTAGAGATAACATCCTTGCTGCTATCTTTATTGTAGAGATAACATCCTTGCTATTATCTTTACTGAAAAACATCCCTGTCACTTTTTTTTCAGTGTCACGTTTTCCTTGTCCAAAATGCACTTCAAATTATATTTCTTATAACATTCAATTCATCCCTCTTTCATTCTCTGATCCTTCGTTCTTTCTACTTGCATTACTTTTATCGTTTATCCAGAATTTCTTGCACACACTTTCTTCTACTTTACTACTTTCTCCTCAAATTCCTAGATAATACACGATAGCCCTTAATCTAGGGTGCCCCGTGGCTCGGTTGGCAGCGCACACAGCTCACATACTGAGTGTCCAGGGTTCGATCCCTTGTACGGGTGAAGAAGGTGGGCATGTTTCCTTCCACCTGCTGTCCTTGTTCACCTAGCAATGAGTAGGTACCTTAGGTAGGGTTGGGTTTTGAAATGAGCTCGGGTAGGATAACAGCTCTTAGCGTGTGAAACTGATTTGTATACAAATTGTGGATAGTTCTACTCAGTAGATAGTCTGGACACACACACACACACACACACACACACACACACACACACACACACACACACACACACACCTACCCCTCCCCCAAACCACCTAACCCCTCCCCAAACCGTCTAACCCCCCCAACTACCTCCCTCCAATAACCATCCTCCCCCTCCCCCATAACCATCCACCCACTCTCTCCCTCAAACCATCTAACCCCCTCCCCCAACTATCTCTACCCCTCCAATAACCATCCTCCCCCTCCCCCACAACCATCCATCCCCTCTCCTCCTAACCATCTATTCCCCTCCCCCTAACCACCCGTCCCCCCTTCTGTGGAGCAACGGGGGAACCTAGAACCAGGATGAGGACAAGGGGCTCCAAGGACGAATCTGGGAGGGAGGAATGGGAGGTAGAGCTCAAAAAAAGGGAGGAAGACTGGGGAAGGAGACTAGATGAGCTGGAAAGGAAGATGGAAGAGAGGTTAGCAGCAGAATGCAGAAGGTGGAAGCAACAGGCCACAGCAGCAGAAATCAAGATAGAGAGATTAGAAGAGGAGCTGAGACATCTGAAACAGCACAGAGACAAAGATATTACAGAAGTAGCATCGGCAATGGCTACATCAAACACAGACAACAGGTCTGAAGGAAGCATGGAAACTAAACTGTATGCAGAGGTCCTGTCAAACCCACATGGGGCCAAAACAAAGACAGGGAGCACACTAGGACAGAATGAGAGGTTGGAAGACATTGAAGGAACTAGGACATGTGCAAGGACCTTACCAGATACCTGTGGGGGCCAGGAACAGGTGAGCAGGAAGGACAAACCAAGAAGCATAGGGGCCATAACTAGGGAAGGGACTGAAGGAAGGAACACTCCACGGGAAGGAACTAAAACACATCAGAGGATGCAATGGGAGTCACAGTGGGAGGTGGAAAGGGAGAGATCCGTGTTTGTCTATGGGCTAGACGAAGCTAAAGGGGAAACTTATGATGAAAGAAAGCAGGAGGAGAAAAAAGCGATTGAAGATATCATGAAGGTGATAGGCGAGGGGGACATGACCCAGGTGGCAAATTTTCGGAGAATTGGGTGGTTCACAAAGAAAAGGAATCGGCCTCTCAAAGTAATTTTCAAGGCAGAATCAACCCGAACCATGATCCTGCAGGAGAAAGCACGGCTGAGAGGCAAGCAGGAGTTCCGGAGTGTGTACCTCGATCGAGACAGAACACAGGACGAAAGGAAGACAATGAAAGAGAGAGTTCAAAAACGAAAGGAGAAATGGGAGGAAATGAAAAAGGAGAGCAGAATAACCCAGGATCAAATGGAAGGACAAGCACACCCCCCAGAAACACCTGCAGAAGGACTCCAGCCACGACACCCCCAAGGCAACTGAACAATCCAAACCAACCATCACACACCGATCCCTCTGTTTCCACCCCCCGCACCACAGTTACAGTATTAGAACAGAAGTTGAAGGTTTGGTACACAAATGCAGATGGATTAACGAATAAACATGAGGAATGGCAAGAAAGAATCAATGAGAAGTCCCCAGACATCATAGCAGTTACAGAAACAAAACTCACGGAGACAATAACAGATGCAATCTTCCCACCAGGATACCAGATCATGAGGAAAGATAGAAGGGGCAGGGGGGGAGGTGGGGTTGCTCTGCTCGTAAAAAACAGATGGAAATTCGAGAAAATGGAAGGCATAGATGAGACGGGAGAAAGAGACTACATAGCAGGTACACTTCAGTCTGGGGAACACAAAGTGGTCATTGCAGTGATGTATAATCCACCACAGAACTGCAGGAGGCCAAGAGAGGAATATGAAGAGAGCAACAGAGCAATGGTGGACACACTTGCTGAGGTGGCAAGAAGAGCTCACTCCAGCAGAGCAAAGTTGCTGGTTATGGGGGATTTCAACCACAGGGAGATTGACTGGGAAAACCTGGAGCCACATGGGGGTCCCGAAACATGGAGAGCCAGGATGTTGGACGTGGTGCTGGAAAACCTCATGCACCAACATGTTAAGGACACTACCAGAGTGAGAGGGGAGGATGAACCAGCAAGATTGGACCTTGTGTTCACCCTGGGCAGCTCAGACATTGAGGACATCAAGTATGAGAGTCCCCTAGGAGCTAGCGACCACGTGGTTCTGTGCTTTGAATACATAGTAGAGCTGCAAGTGGAGAGAATAACAGGAGTTGAATGGGAAAAGCCTGACTATAAAAGAGGGGACTACATAGGGTTGAAGAACTTCCTGCGGGAGGTCCAGTGGGACAGAGAACTGGCAGGAAAGCCAGTAAATGAAATGATGGAATATGTAACAACAAAATGCAAGGAGGCAGTGGAAAGGTTTATTCCCAAGGGCAACAGTAACAACGGGAAGACCAGAACGAGCCCCTGGTTTACCCGACGGTGTAAGGAGGCAAAAACAAAGTGCAATAGAGAATGGAAAAAGTACAGAAGGCAGAGAACACACGAAAATAGGGAGATCAGTCGCAGAGCCAGGAATGAGTACGCACAGGTAAGGAGGGAGGCCCAGCGACAGTATGAAAATGACATAGCATCGAGAATCAAGACTGACCCGAAACTGTTGTATAGCCACATCAGGAGGAAGACAACAGTCAAAGACCAGGTGATCAGATTAAGGACAGAAGGTGGAGAACTCACAAGAAATGATCAGGAGGTATGTGAGGAGCTGAACAGGAGATTTAAGGAAGTTTTTACAGTAGAGACAGGAAGGGCTGTGGGAAGACAGCACAGAAGGGAACATCAAGAGGGAATATACCAACAAGTGTTGGATGACATACGAACAACTGAGGAGGAGGTGAAGAAGCTCTTAAGTGACCTTGACACCTCAAAGGCGATGGGACCGGACAACATCTCCCCATGGGTCCTTAGAGAAGGAGCAGAGATGCTGTGCGTGCCTCTAACCACAATCTTCAACACATCCCTTGAAACTGGGCAACTACCTGAGAAATGGAAGACAGCTAATGTAGTCCCCATATTTAAGAAAGGAAACAGAAACGAGGCACTAAACTACAGACCTGTGTCTCTGACATGTATTGTGTGCAAAGTCATGGAGAAGATTATCAGGAGGAGAGTGGTCGAACACCTGGAAAGGAACAAGATTATAAATGAAAACCAGCATGGGTTCATGGAAGGCAAATCTTGTATCACAAACCTCCTGGAGTTTTATGACAAGGTAACAGAAGTAAGACACGAGAGAGAGGGGTGGGTAGATTGCGTTTTCCTAGACTGCAGGAAGGCCTTTGACACAGTTCCCCACAAGAGATTAGTGCAGAAGCTGGAGGATCAGGCGCATGTAAAAGGGAGGGCACTGCAATGGATAAGGGAATACCTGACAGGGAGGCAGCAACGAGTCATGGTACGTGAAGAGGTATCACAGTGGGCGCCTGTTACGAGCGGGGTCCCACAGGGGTCAGTTCTAGGACCAGTGCTATTTTTGATATATGTGAACGACATGATGGAAGGAATAGACTCTGAAGTGTCCCTGTTCGCAGATGACGTGAAGTTGATGAGAAGAATTAAATCGGACGAGGATGAGGCAGGACTGCAAAGAGACCTGGACAGGCTGGACATGTGGTCCAGTAACTGGCTTCTCGAATTCAATCCAGCCAAATGCAAAGTCATGAAGATTGGGGAGGGGCAAAGAAGACCGCAGACAGAGTATAGGCTAGGTGGACAAAGACTACAGACCTCACTCAGGGAGAAAGACCTTGGGGTGACCATAACACCGAGCACATCACCGGAGGCACACATCAACCAAATAACTGCTGCAGCATACGGGCGCCTGGCAAACCTGAGAATAGCGTTCCGATACCTTAATAAGGAATCGTTCAAGACACTGTACACTGTGTATGTTAGGCCCATACTGGAGTATGCAGCACCAGTCTGGAACCCACACCTGGTCAAGCACGTCAAGAAGTTAGAGAAAGTACAAAGGTTTGCAACAAGGCTAGTCCCAGAGCTCAAGGGAATGTCGTACGAGGAAAGGTTAAGGGAAATCGGACTGACGACACTGGAGGACAGAAGGGTCAGGGGAGACATGATAACGACATACAAGATACTGCGGGGAATAGACAAGGTGGACAGAGATAGGATGTTCCAGAGAGGGGACACAGGGACAAGGGGTCACAACTGGAAGCTGAAGACTCAGACGAGTCACAGGGACGTTAGGAAGTATTTCTTCAGTCATAGAGTTGTCAGCAAGTGGAATAGCCTAGCAAGTGAAGTAGTGGAGGCAGGAACCATACATAGTTTTAAGAAGAGGTATGACAAAGCTCAGGAAGCAGAGAGAGAGAGGACCCAGTAGCGATCAGTGAAGAGGCGGGGCCAGGAGCTGAGTCTCGACCCCTGCAACCACAATTAGGTGAGTACAATTAGGTGAGTACACACACACACACACACACACACAGACACGGTCAGGACAGGAGGGTCAGGACAGGAGGGTCAGGACAGGTGGGTCAGGACAGGAGGGTCAGGACAGGAGGGTCAGGACAGGAGGGTCAGGACAGGAGGGTCAGGACAGGAGGGTCAGGACAGGAGGGTCAGGACAGGAGGGTCAGGACAGGAGGGTCAGGACAGGAGGGTCAGGACAGGAGGGTCAGGACAGGTGGGTCAGGACAGGAGGGTCAGGACAGGAGGGTCAGGACAGGTGGGTCAGGACAGGAGGGTCAGGACAGGAGGGTCAGGACAGGAGGGTCAGGACAGGAGGGTCAGGACAGGTGGGTCAGGACAGGAGGGTCAGGACAGGAGGGTCAGGACAGGAGGGTCAAGACAGGAGGGTCAGGACAGGTGGGTCAGGACAGGAGGGTCAGGACAGGTGGGTCAGGACAGGAGGGTCAGGACAGGTGGGTCAGGACAGGAGGGTCAGGACAGGAGGGTCAGGACAGGAGGGTCAGGACAGGAGGGTCAGGACAGGAGGGTCAGGACAGGTGGGTCAGGACAGGTGGGTCAGGACAGGTGGGTCAGGACAGGAGGGTCAGGACAGGAGGGTCAGGACAGGAGGGTCAGGACAGGAGGGTCATGACAGGAGGGTCAGGACAGGAGGGTCAGGACAGGAGGGTCAGGACAGGTGGGTCAGGACAGGAGGGTCAGGACAGGTGGGTCAGGACAGGAGGGTCAGGACAGGAGGGTCAGGACAGGAGGGTCAGGACAGGAGGGTCACGAGAGACATGATAACACCATAAAAAAGCTCATGGAGCAGGTAGAGAGAGGACCTAGTAGCGATCAGTGAAGAGGTGGGGCCAGGAGCTATGTGTCGACCCCTGCAACCACAAATACGTGAGTACATTAACGCACACACACGTGCGCGCATATATATATATATATATATATATATATATATATATCTCTGAAGAACTCATTAATTACGATTTACCATTGCCACTATAAAAGTCACATTAGTTGTACCTGTGTCATTTTACCTAACATTTTGTAGGTAATTCTACCATTATTCTATTAATTTCGTTCCGATACGTCGCTATTAAATTGTATAAAAGCAAAGTTTCCAAAATTACTGCTGGTATCGTACAACTTCCAGTTTACGTAGACCAACAAGGTACCAGTGGTATCAAGACAACTATCTGCTAGTTTACGTAGACCAACAAGGTACCAGTGGTATCAAGACAACTATCTGCTAGTTTACGTAGACCAACAAGGTACCAGTGGTATCAAGACAACTATCTGCTAGTTTACGTAGACCAACAAGGTACCAGTGGTATCAAGACAACTATCTGCTAGTTTACGTAGACCAACAAGGTACCAATCACTTCACGAAACAATCACCTCCTAGTTGGTGTAGGTCAACAAAGTATCATCTTCTAGTTTCTATGCATCAACAAGCTACAGTTCTGGTGTGGATAGGTCAACATGGTACCCGTTCTGGAGTCTGGGGTACTGGAGTAATTTCCAGGGCTGCTTTGGGAATGAGTTGGACAGATGCCTCTACCTGGAGAGTATTCAGGGGATCAACGCCCCCGCGGCCCGGTCCACGACCAGGCCTCCTGGTGGATCAGAGCCTGATCAACCAGGCTTTTACTGCTGGCCGCACGTAGTCCGGCACCGACTTTAAGTATCTGTCCAGCTCCCTCATGAAGGCAGCCAGGGGCCTATTGCTAACTCCCCTTATGCATGGTGGGAGGCTGTTGAACAGTCTTGGGCCCCGGACACTTATGGTGTTTTCTTTAAGTGTACCAACTGCGCCCCTACTTTTCATTGGGGATATTTTGCACCGCCTGCCCAGTCTTTTACTTTCTTAGGCAGTGATTTCTGTGTGCAGATTAGGGACCATTCCTTCTAGGATTTTACATGTGTAGATTAGGATGTATCTCTCGCCTACGTTCCGACGAGTACAAGTGCTTCCAAGTGTTCCCAGTATAGCTGAGGTGTTTGATAAGGAGGTTTGAGGTGTTTTGATAAGGATCTGCCTTGTATGTGCCAGTAAGCCTGCTGCAGTGTTCAGTTATGTTCAATGGGTCCTTCGTATATATAGGTCAATTTATATCAAGTACTGCATAATACGTTGGAGAGCACCGTGAATGTCTGTCCTCTAACGTCATGAGCAGGACTATAAAGAATCCATGAACTGGATTTAGCTTAATTATCGAATTCTGGTAACTCAATACTCTCGCTGTACTGCTCTTCCTGACAAATGTCAGGATGGGAGATGAATCTACGGTCGCTGCACGAATTTGTTGGCTGTATTTATGCGATGCTAACATAGCAGCTTGCCGGCTCTGTGTTGTGCTGGCTAACAAGGTCGCTAGGCGAGTTTGTTGGCCGGATAAGTGCAGAGCTTACACTGTTGCTAGACGAATTTGCTAACTGGGTATGTGTATTAACACTGTCGCTTGTGACGTGCACTGTGTATGGTGGAAGCAACAATGGTCGAGGCAACAATGGTGGGAACAACAATGGTGGGAACAACAATGGTGGGAACAACAATGGTGGGAACAACAATGGTGCTAATACTTATGGTACAATTCCAAACTAACAGTGGTGCTTGAGGACAATATTGGAATACAATTACTAACCTTTTTACCAGGCTTGCGAGACCTTCCCTTCCAATATTCATATTTTCTTCTTCAGCGTTTAGCAGATGGTGGACATTCTTATGGACCTTCAAAGGACACTGTTTCCCGAGATTTTTATTTAACATATTAATAGACACACCAACATGATATACACGCTTCTTCTGCAGTGATTCGCACGCTCACCATGTGTGGTGAGCCGTCCTGAGGTACGGCAGTTCCCACGTAAGAGTAACTCCAGAACTACTGAAAAGATACCTTTATGGCTGCCCAAGCAACGGAACCCTCTCTGGGACGCTTGACTTTATCCTGATCCACCTATTGAAGTCTCTCAGCTCACGTTGACATATTTCAGATGGTAATATAAGACATCCAACCTGCATGATGGAATATGGCAAGGAAATAAAACCGGCTTTTGTTCCTACATTGTAACGTCCAAAACGAATAAAGAATCTGCACTCAGTGTTTGTCGTGTGTTTAATAAACAAAAAAATAAAGTCCAATAGCTGATAACGTCTGCAAAAACCTTTACGAGGTCCAGGGGTTTTCATGCTTCTTGAGTGTCTGCTGTGTTAAGACTTCAGGAGTGTCTGCTGTGTTAAGACTTCAGGAGTGTCTGCTGTGTTAAGATTTCTAAAGTGTTGACTTCCCCATCCCCCACACACACAATTTTCCCTCCCACATACTCGGCCACTAAAGGGCCCGAGTGTGTGGGAGGGAAGGCGAGTGTCTGGGGTTGAGAGATTTGTTTTGTGATGGGGGAATGAGTTTATATGGGGGGATGAGTTTGTATGGTGTGTGGGGGGGGGGGACGAGTCTGTATATGGGGAAAGGATTTTTTAGGGATACGTGTGAGGGAATGAGTTTGTGTTTGTGTGGGAGGGAAGAGAGGAGGTGAGGAGGGGATATTGTGTGAGGTTTGCGGGTAGGGTAGCGTTGTGAGTGTAAACAAGGTGGGAGGGTGCGGTATTGACTCTGACTGGGGCCACTGGTGTCCTTGGAGAGTCAGTGAGGATCCTACGGAGGGTTACTGAAGACCCTGGGGTCACTGAGGCTTCTTGGGGTAAGTAAAGATCTTGGGGGTTTCTGATGTCTTAAGGTCACAGAGGACCCTGAGGTGGTCACTGCGAGCCCTGACGAGGGTCACTAGAAACCTTAGGGGTCAGGGGAAATCCTTGGACTAAGGACCTATGATGGTCACTGAGGACCCTTGGTGATCACTGAGGACTCTCCAAGGGTCACCGAAGACCCTGGGGGTGGGGGGGGGGTCGTCGTCTCGTTGGAAGGGCTTCCGGGATCCGCGAGCAGATCCAAGGATCACGCAACTAATTAATCCGTGGCGGCTCAAGCCTTCACTGAGGGATTGTTGAAGGAGTGTTGGCTTCCCTGTCAGACTCACTCTGCTACTGCTCTTACACCCCTGCCAACCCTGCCATCCCTTAATCTCTGTCATCCCCCTTTCATATATATATATATATATATATATATATATATATATATATATATATATATATATATATATATTTACATATTTACAATATATATCACCGTAAAATGAAGAAATAAAACGTGAGCGCTTTCACATATCTTCAGTTGAATAGGAGGAAGAGGTAAGAGAAACACGTTTTAAATGTCAAAGACTGAGGTGACATGTCACTCAGAGAAGGTGACATGTCACTCAGAGAAGGTGACACGTCACTCAGAGAAGGTGACATGTCACTCAGAGAAGGTGACACGTCACTCAGAGAAGGTGACACGTCACTCAGAGAAGGTGACATGTCACTCAGAGAAGGTGACACGTCACTCAGAGAAGGTAACAACACCCGTCCAGAGAATGACAAAGAACACACACACTATGTTTTGTGAAAAAATATTTTGACTTTTATGATTATGAACAGTACTCTGGACTAAAAAAAAAAATGTCAAGTTTATAGATACTAGAACTCATATTTGAAACATGTTGTGCATCATGCTTAATAAGAGACGATTCCACAATATTTCGTCGAACTTGCAGAATTACAGTGAAGTAATTCTTTGGCATTAGTTCAGTCTACACAATGGTCTGTATCCGTTATATGGATGAACAAAGCACTCGAATCTTGTCCAATAGCACTTTGACTTTTCTGGGTCATCTTAGGTAATCTACACATATGCTGTTATCTTTGAAAATATATGTAACTGTATTTATGTGTACCTGTACCTAAATAAACTTAGTTACTTACCGGTATATTTTCATTATATTACCATATAATGAAAATCTCTCCTAACCCACAAACTCTTGTGTATTTAAATGTTAAAGTTGTCTTTAAAAATGACAATACAGTAAAATGAAAATAATTAGAAATTCTCCAATGGAATCTTTGTGTTGTGTATACTACATCCCTTGTAAAAGCTGTGATACCTTTTATGTAGGACAAACTGGCTAATCTCTTGAGACCAGCTGAAGATCTTTCACACTTTCGTGCTTCGTCAGGAGCTATGCTACGTCAAGGAGAAAGTTTTCTCAGAGGTAATGTAGTGTGTTGATGCTGGTCCATTCTATCGTAGAGAGAGAGAGAGAGGCCAGGCACTACACCCACGTATCTTGTTCCCCTCACCCTCGTGTGCTGTACAGGGAAGGTCAACCCTAAAGATTTACAGAAAGTCACAAAATATGGAATAGTGATAATCAGCCGTATGAGATTATATTAAGTAGTTAATACACTCAGAACACTCAGGTTTTATGTAAAACTTATATTAATATAAGAGTTCAATGTGCTTGTTGTCACCTTATATTGCCTTACGTCCCAGAAAGTTCTAAAAAGATTGATTACAAAATTTCCTAGGTACTGCTTTCAGAAATCTTAAATGTTCCCTTTCACCAAATATCCAGAATATTCCTTGGTATCCTAAATATTCCTTGGTATCCTGAATATTCCTTGGTATTTTGAATATTCCTCGGTATCCTGAATATTCCTTGGTACCCTGAATATTCCTTGGTATCCTGAATATTCCTTGGTACCCTGAATATTCCTTGGTATTCTGAATATTCCTTGGTATCCTGAATATTCCTTGGTATTCTGAATATTCCTTGGTACCCTCATAATTCCTTGGTATCCTGAATATTTCTTGCTGCCCTGAATATTCCTTGGTATCCTGAATATTCCTTGGTACCCTCAATATTCCTTGATATCTTGAATATTCCTTGATATCCTGAATATTCCTTGCTACCCTGAATATTCCTTGATATTCTGAATATTCCTTGGTATCCTGAAAATTCTCAATCGTTCAACATCCTTGTTATTCCTGTATCTTCCTTTGTATCCCTTTTACAATCAAATATCTCGGATATTCCTTAACGAAAATGTTCTAAATATCTCGATCATATTTAGCTCCATTCAGAGGCTTAGTTACACATTCTAAGTATTGTAATAGTAACTGTTTACCTGTACTCTTAGTTATTCTTAGGAACCTGACTGTTTCCGTTCACTAGGACCCCAGAAATGTCGTTGACTAACTTTCTTGGGATACCCCGGACGACTCGTGTATGGTGCAGCTATCATACATAGTAGCAAGAATCTAATCTAATCTCACCCAGTCTAACCTAACTTACTCCACCCTAACATAGTCTAACCTAATTTAATATAACTTAGTCTAACCTAGTGTAGTCTAACCTAGCGTAACCTAGGCTAACCAAACATAACCTAGTCTAACTGAACCTAACGTATTCTAGTCAATTCTAACCTAATGTAATCTTATCTAACCAAACGTAATGTAACCTAGTTGAACCCAACTTAACATAGTCTGGTCTGACCTAATGTAACATAACCTAACATGAACTAACCTTAACGTAACCTACAATTTTGAAAAGATTATTTCTCTTAATGCAAAAAACGTTCAGAAATTCAGGCAAGAAATATCGTAAAAAATACCGAACAGTATTAGCTGTAGAAATATAAATATAACAAGTGATGGGAACTAAGAAAAGTCACTGTGTGTGTGTGTGTGTGTGTGTGTGTGTGTGTGTGTGTGTGTGTGTACTCACCTAGTTGAGGTTGCGGGGGTCGAGTCCGAGCTCCTGGCCCCGCCTCTTCACTGATCGCTACTAGGTCACTCTCCCTGAACCGTGAGCTTTATCATACCTCTGCTTAAAGCTATGTATGGATCCTGCCTCCACTACATCGCTTCCCAAACTATTCCACTTACTGACTACTCTGTGGCTGAAGAAATACTTCCTAACATCCCTGTGATTCATCTGTGTCTTCAACTTCCAACTGTGTCCCCTTGTTACTGTGTCCAATCTCTGGAACATCCTGTCTTTGTCCACCTTGTCAATTCCTCTCAGTATTTTGTATGTCGTTATCATGTCCCCCCTATCTCTCCTGTCCTCCAGTGTCGTCAGGTTGATTTCCCTTAACCTCTCCTCGTAGGACATACCTCTTAGCTCTGGGACTAGTCTTGTTGCAAACCTTTGCACTTTCTCTAGTTTCTTTACGTGCTTGGCTAGGTGTGGGTTCCAAACTGGTGCCGCATACTCCAATATGGGCCTAACGTACACGGTGTACAGGGTCCTGAACGATTCCTTATTAAGATGTCGGAATGCTGTTCTGAGGTTTGCTAGGCGCCCATATGCTGCAGCAGTTATTTGGTTGATGTGCGCTTCAGGAGATGTGCCTGGTGTTATACTCACCCCAAGATCTTTTTCCTTGAGTGAGGTTTGTAGTCTCTGGCCCCCTAGACTGTACTCCGTCTGCGGTCTTCTTTGCCCTTCCCCAATCTTCATGACTTTGCACTTGGTGGGATTGAACTCCAGGAGCCAATTGCTGGACCAGGTCTGCAGCCTGTCCAGATCCCTTTGTAGTTCTGCCTGGTCTTCGATCGAGTGAATTCTTCTCATCAACTTCACGTCATCTGCAAACAGGGACACCTCAGAGTCTATTCCTTCCGTCATGTCGTTCACAAATACCAGAAACAGCACTGGTCCTAGGACTGACCCCTGTGGGACCCCGCTGGTCACAGGTGCCCACTCTGACACCTCGCCACGTACCATGACTCGCTGCTGTCTTCCTGACAAGTATTCCCTGATCCATTGTAGTGCCTTCCCTGTTATCCCTGCTTGGTCCTCCAGTTTTTGCACCAATCTCTTGTGTGGAACTGTGTCAAACGCCTTCTTGCAGTCCAAGAATATGCAATCCACCCACCCCTCTCTCTCTTGTCTTACTGCTGTCACCATGTCATAGAACTCCAGTAGGTTTGTGACACAGGATTTCCCGTCCCTGAAACCATGTTGGCTGCTGTTGATGAGATCGTTCCTTTCTAGGTGTTCCACCACTCTTCTCCTGATAATCTTCTCCATGATTTTGCATACTATACATGTCAGTGACACTGGTCTGTAGTTTAATGCTTCATGTCTGTCTCCTTATTTAAAGATTGACACTTCTTTGAATCTCTTATTGAGTTCCTCACATACTTCACGGTCATTTCTTGTTGTCTCTCCTCCTTCCTTCCTTAGCCTGATTACCTGTGTGTGTGTGTGTGTGTGTGTGTGTGTGTGTGTGTGTGTGTGTGTGTGTGTGTGTGTGTGTGTGTGTGTGTGTGTGTGTGTGGAGTCATGTGCTTGTATTCATCTGTGTTTTTCAGGCTCAAATAAATGATATTTGGCCCACCATTTAACTACTATCAATATTACCACTTCCTGACCTCCAGGAACCATCTTTTCAATGATGATTCTGGCCTCCAGAACCATCGTTTATCTGATAATTATCATCATTTGTGCTTCTTAGTTCCCTGGAACCAGGATTCAACTAATAATCACCAGTATCATGTTTCTTCCTATTTCTTTTATAGCGAGTCAATACATGGCTATATTATTCACCTGACTTGTTATTGGAATTTTATGATACGTTTAACTGAGGGGAAAATATTAATTTAATAACCACTTCAAAAGGAGAAACTTTTGTTTAGGAGCTCAATGAAAAAATAATGTATTTTAGATTTGAGTTGAATTTGGTTAGAATTACCTGAAATCACACACACACACACACACACACACACACACACACACAAATAAATAGCTCGAAAAATTACAATCTTGAGCCAGAAATTTTTTTTTAGCGCCATAGTTCTCCGCAAAGCCTCGTAAATTGGTGGAAGATGAGATCTCCACCAAGCACATGATTTAATAAGAAAACCATCTACACTGCGATTCTTGTATGTTTATATATATATATATATATATATATATATATATATATATATATATATATATATATATATATATATATATAGAGAGAGAGAGAGAGAGAGAGAGAGAGAGACACAGACAGACAGACAGACCTGTTCACAAAAAGAAGAGCAGAGGAGAAATCAGCAACTACCGACCAGTGTCACTCCTGTCAATCACTGGCAAGATCCTTGTGACAATAATCTCATGACCTGACAGTTTTTTCCGACTACCACTCACTACTTTGTGACCATCAATATGGCTTCAGGAAAGGTTACTCTGCTGTTGATCTGCTATTAAACCTCTCCACTAAATGGCACCAGTCACTGGATGAATCCAAAGTCAGATGTGTGGTAGCACTGGACATTGTTGGTGCTTTCGACAGTGTGTGGCACCAGGGCCTCTTGGCAAAACTGCAAGCACTGGAAACTGCAGGCTCTACGCTATGTCTCCTCAGTGATTACCTTCATGGTAGATCTCTAAGGGTAGTTCTCAATGGAACGGAATCAGCAAGGCAAGTGTTCCACAAGTGTGCTGGGACCATTGTTATGGAAAGTCTGCTTCAATGACCTTCATCTCATCCCAGAATCCCATACATATGAAGACGACTGTACTCTGATATTCACTTGCACCTGAGAAAACACAAATGATGATGGTCTCTAGGCACCATGATGGTAATGCCGGTGCAGTAGCAAGTATGAATGAGAGGGTGTTGGTACCTGGGGAAGAAACTGATATCCTTGGGGTGAAATTTGACTCCAAACTGACCATGAAGAACCACGTTATAAATCTTGCAAACAAGGCAGCCAGGAAGCTTACAGCACTTCACCGTATCTCGCATCTGCTTGACAGCAGGGATTGCAAGTTTCTGTATGAAGCCCAAGTACACTCACACCTTGAGTATGCTCCACTTTTTTGGTTTGCTTGCCTTCCCCCATCCTTTCATCTGCGACTGCTTGACAGTATAGAACAGAGCAAGACGTCTCATCTCTCGCCTGGACCCATCCTGGATAGATCTGTCATTTCAGCAGAGCCTTCAACACAGGAGGGATGTGGGTGGCCTTACTGTTATGTACAAGGTTAACATTGTCAAAGTACCACAGTTTTATCCACTTCGAGGACAGCGAGAAGCAAGCTTCTATACCACAAGACGGGCAGAAAGCAGCAACTTCAGAACATCACTTCATCTGAGACCATTTATCCCCAGGATGACTCGAGTATGGAACACATTCGTAAAGCATTATGATGTAACGAGATAAAGTCAGTTGATCAAATGAAAATGCTGGCCCAGAGATGGCTCCAACTTCATCCTGTTCCCTACTTGTATGTCTCATAACAATAAAAATGCTTTCAAATGAGCTGATGTAGGTAACAGCTCTTAGCTTGTCAATAAAGTTGGGAATCCTTAACCTGTAAATAGCTTGTCAATAAAGCTAGGGATCCTTAACTGATATATGTAGTGTGGCAGGTTTGGATTGTCTTCCCCCGTGTTTCACGAACGCCACATACTTGTGTTGCACGCCTGCAATATTGCGATGTTTTGTGAGCAACGGCTTTTAACTGTGTATCAAATATCAATCAACAGGAAAAGAAATCACTATGAACAATATTCACAAATATGGAAGGATTTCATCAGGAGCCAAGTTATTTAAAAACAGTGAATACAAATATCACGGACCTTAGCAGTCCGTGATATTTGTATTCACTGAGTTTGATTCACTGGAATGATTACCACGGACAAGGTAATCGAGCCAGCCTCTCAAGTAAGTCCAGACAAAATGGTATACAATACCGACAGGTTGGTAGGTAAGACACATAGGCAGCAGTTTGGAAACTTTATTCCGAAACGTTTCGCCTACACAGTAGGCTTCTTCAGTCGAATACAGAAAGTAGGCAGGAGCAGTAGAGATGTGAAGACCATGTAATCAGTCCATCACCCTTGAAGTCGTAGAATTTAAGGTTGTCAGTCCCTCAGCCTGGAGAAGTTCAGTTCCATAGTCAGGAACTATGATTACATCGTCTTCACATCTCTACTGTTCCTGCCTACTTTCTGTATTCGACTGAAGAAGCCTACTGTGTAGGCGAAACGTTTAGGAATAAAGTTGCCAAACTGTTGCCTATGTGTCTTACCTACCA
Source organism: Cherax quadricarinatus (assembly GCF_038502225.1). Taxonomy (NCBI): domain Eukaryota; kingdom Metazoa; phylum Arthropoda; class Malacostraca; order Decapoda; family Parastacidae; genus Cherax; species Cherax quadricarinatus. The sequence continues at coordinate 57,774 of NW_027197426.1, forward strand.
AGTCCAGACAAGTCAGAGAAGCACAGTATGTGATCTGAGGCTGCATAGCACTGCTAAATAGTTATGGGCATCCTTGCTTACAGCTGGCGTCGAATAAGAAGTTACAGTACAGTGGCCTGAACAGTTCACCAAAAACCCGCACTTGGGAGAGTGTGAAGTCTTACGCAGCCCTGCAACAACTTCAGTCAGTATTACCAAGGCTGGCTCCTCCTCAGGAAAATTAATGAATAGAAAAAGAAATAATAACAGACAATGATAAACACTTTATTATTTAGAAACGGAAAATGTAAAACAATAAAACATGAATGGGTATCCTAATTGAAAGAAAAATGAAAAATGAAATGAAAAAAATTACATTTGAACTCAACGCTAATATAGGTATATCGTGGTAATGGGGTGTCAGGTGTTGGTGACACTGCGTGTTGTTGAAATCGTAGCCGTTGCTGATGTGGGGGGGGTTAGCAGGTGTTGGTGACCACCACCGGCTCGTTCTTCACAGAGTATAGCCGTGAATAATTACTTCAGATGACAGGAAAACAGGTTCGTTACCACTGCTATGATGAGGGGTTAGGTCCTGTGTTGGCTTACATAACAGGTAAGTAGATTAAACATGGGACGTCTCAGGACGTTAGTCCGTCTCCTTCTATTCTTCTCGTTGGTTGGCAGGTGACCCTCTCTGTCATTCCAAGCTGGAAAGAGAGACAACTGCTTAAGAAATCACTCTCCATGTACCATAAAGACGTGTGGATCAAGCTGACTGAGTCGAGTGATTTACTGTGGGAGCTTGAGTCCGTCGGAGCCCCACACGTCACCTTTCGGGGGGTGGGGAAGAGGGAGGGGAAGGGATAGTGGGAGCTAGACTGACCCTACCTTAACAAGCAGCTGGCAATCAAACTATCACTTTTGGGGAGGGGTAAAAAGGGGGAGGGGGTAATAGCGGGAGCTGGACTTACCCTACCTTAACAAGTAGCCGGCAATGAAACTATTGTTACTATATACTCCCTCGCTACTCCTATCTATTGAACTTTTCCCTCACACTCCCCCATACCAAGACTTATAGTCAAGGAGTATAAGAAGAATAGGCGAGGAAAAAGTTCTAACATGTGGAAGTCGCATAAGGCAACAAATCTTCTACTGACTGTCACGACTTAACCAGTCAGAGAAATAATTGGATGAACCATTGATATACACAATATGGAACTTAAAAGCCTGGAGTGCCAATGTCCACCTCAAGAGGCGACTGTTGGTTCCCTTAAAAGTTTCTAGGTATATCAAAGGTTTGTGGTCCGTTTCTAAAATGAATTCTTTTCCCAGTAAATAAAATTTAAGCTTGGAGATACCCCACACAAGGGCCAAACATTCCTTTTCTATGGTGGAGTATCTCGTTTCTGCGGGAAGGAGTTTCCGGCTTAGGAAGCATACAGGGAAGGGAGTACCATCATGGTATTGTAGTAGCACCGCACCTAAGCCAGTATTGGAGGCATCAGTTCTTAAACAAAATGTTTTATTAATATCTGGAATCTTAAGTATAGGGTCTTTCGAAAACCCCCGGTTAACGATACTTTTAATCTCATTAAACTTTTCCCGAGCTATGTCGGAAAGTTCAAGAGGTTCCTTCACAGACTTTTTAAGGAAGTCGGATAAGATGCCTGTAAGATCAGTAAGGTTCGGGATAAACCGTGCATAAAAATTTACAGAACCAAGAAAGCTACGCATGAGCTTCTTGGTTTTGGGGAATTTAAATTCTAATAAAGCTTTGATCTTACTGGGGAGAGGCTGCAAAGAGTTATTAGAAAGTATCAGTACAAGATATCTAATCTTGTTATACCCAAGGAAGCATTTCTTCGGCTTGGCAGTGAGGCCATGTGAGCGTAACCTACGCAAAACTGATGTTAATGTTTGGATATGTTCGCCCCATGTGGATGTCATTACGTAAATGTTATCAAAATAAACTGAAACATTTGGCATATTACCCAAGACCTTTCTCATCAGTCTCACGTAGGTAGCACAGGCAGTTACCAAACCGAAGGGCATAGTTCTATACTGCATCAGTCCTTGGTGGGTAGGAAAAGCAGTGTACTGCTTAGAAGAAGGATCTAACATTACTTGATGATATGCCTGCGCAATATCAATCTCTGAAAAGAAGGAAGCGTAATAAAATTTGTGTAGATCGCTATCTATTAAGGGCATAGGCTCAGCATCCCACCGAGTTATAGCATTAAGGCCTCTGAAGTCAATAGCAAGTCTATATGAATTATCCTCCTTCTTAACCATGACTACTGGTGAGCAATATGCAGATACTGAAGGTTCAATGATCTTTAGTTTTAATAATTTGTCTACCTCTCGGTCAAATGCATCCCTAAGGTGAACTGGAACTGGGTATAATTTCCGTTTGATCGGATTGTCCGTCAATAAGTCAATCTTATGGACTACCGTGGAGGTAACACCTGGAATATCAGTAAAGACGTCTGAAAAGTTACTCACACATTGAAGTAGTTCATGTCTCTTATGGTCATCCAAAGATTCATTAATATTAATGTTGGTTGCGCCCGAGTGGTCAAGAGTCACCAAGTCATGTAGTTCTTCATCATAGTCTAAGTTAGAGGTGTCAATTACGCACACCTTACATTCTTCAGTTGTCTTATCAAGTTCGTGTGGAAAAACTAAGTCAAAGTTATTAAGGCAGTTAACCGAATTTCTTCGGTAATATTTCTTAAGGATGTTGATATGATAAAGCTTAGGTTTCCCCTTGACTTCTATGAGGTAGTCAACTTTCCCACAAATTTTTAATACTTTATATGGATCTTTCCATGCTACTAATAATTTATTTGACTTGATAGGCAAAAGTACCAGAACTTCATTACCTACTTTAAAACTTCTCCTCTGACTTTTGGAATCAAAATAGGTTTTGTACTGGTCCATTGACAAGCTTAGGTTTTTCGAAACTATGTCAGAGGTCTCCTCAAGTTTGGATCTAAGGTCAAGGAGAAACTGGTAAGAAGACTGAACCTCAGCATTTACCTCCTCATTAGTCCATAAGTCATGAGGGATGGACATTGGACCTCTGGCCTGTCTACCATAGAGAAGTTCAAAAGGTGAAAACCCCAAAGAGTCACTGGGAACTTCCCTCATGGCAAACAAAGCACAGGGTAGGTAACGATGCCACTCCTTAGGTTTAAGGGAGCATAGTTTCCTTAAAATGGACTTAAGAATCGAATGCTGGCGCTCAATCCTCCCATTACAGCTGGGATGATAGGGTGTGGTGAAGAGAGGCTTCACTCCCAGAAGTTGGTAGAGATGTTGCATTTAAGTCAGATGTGAATTGTGTCCCACGGTCAGACAAAATCTCTCTAGGGATGCCCACTCTGGAGAAGATGGACAAAAGGGCTTCAGCCACCTCTGTAGTAGTTATGGTCTTTAAGGTTACGGCTTCAGGGAAACTCGAAGCATAATCAACTAATGTTAATATATATCTATGTCTCCCAGATGAAAGTGGTGATAAAGGACCAACGATGTCAATAGCTACTCTTTCAAAGGGTACCGTAAAGATAGGCATTTTGACCATAGGTACTCGCCTGGTACCTCGGGAGGATGACAGTTGGCAAACTTTACACGATCTACAATAGGTAGCGACATCTGAGGACATTTTTGGCCAAAAATAGGTTTCCCTAATTTTATTTAAGGTTTTACGATGCGAGAAATGTCCGGCCACTGGCAGGTCATGAGCCATTTTAAGAACAGTCTCTCTGCATTAACTTGGAACAACTAAGATGAAATAGTCTATCTCATCTGAATTTAATTTGAATACTGACTTGTACAAGATACCTTTTATATATTCAAATTTATATGAAAAGTTTTTCCTTTGAATAACTTGATTTTGTTTAGCGGCATTATGGCAATTCTGAAGAGAAGGGCAATTACTTTGTAAATTGACAAAGGAGTTCTTTGATATATCTAAAGGCTTGAAGTCAGGGAAAATCAAAGGATGGACAGTAGGAGAAGCCTGGGCTTTGGTCTGAGCCCTAGTCAAGACATTTATAGTATCGGAGGTGATATCTTCAC
>NW_027197427.1:0-61803 GCF_038502225.1 Cherax quadricarinatus
AACATCAAAAATATTGATATCTTTGTTAAATTGATGAACACAATATTTCAAAAGGAAAATATATTTCAAGATAGATTTGAGTTTACTGTATAAAGTATTACACTAGAAGATCTTCAAGCCTGCAGACCCGATCCTAAATATTAGCAGATCGGCCGCAAATTAGGCCAATGTTATTTTTATCATGGAGTGGAAAAAGCTTTAGGGGATGAGAAAGGGAAAAATTATTGAATAATCATTTTCTGGACCATCCTCATACACACACGATCAGGCCTATATTGGAGTATGCAGCACCAGTATAGAACCCACACTGTGTCAAGCATGTCAAGATACTGGAGAAAATACAGAGGTCTTCAACAAGACGAGTCCCTCTGTATTGTGCCTCCCTGAATGGGACCCAATGTATATAATGTGTATTTATATGTATATTACCTTTTACATATAATTTTATATTTCCGATGTTTTCATTAATAGCTAAAATGAAAATCTCTTACTTTATATTATCTCACATATTATATTAGCTATGTCTGTAGGTTGGATGTTACACATACACTTCTCTGTGCTCGCTGGTGGAGAGTTGTGGCTGGCTCTACGCTCTCGCAAATTGCTTATCTAACTTCCGGCTTGCTTGTGTACCTGAGGCTAGAGATTACCTTCCCTTCCTCATTGAGTCTCTCGATCTCCTTCTGCCTGTGAAGCAACCCTCACCAGATCTCCCATCTCTCTGGTTGTTTGTTCGAGATTTAGACTCTGTTTTTGATAGAGCATGATTTCATTGGTGAGGCAAAACATACTTCTTGTAACTCTGTTCACAGAGCAACGTTCAGACTTTGTGATTTTTGACGTTTTACTTAGGCTGTGTGTCGGAGACACTCGATTCATCCTTGGTCCCAGGCTAAAGCTTCTGACCTACCTTGTAGCATCTACGAACCATCGCAATTGGGCATTTGTTTATGCTGAACTTAGATTCAGCATTAAGGGAGATTTATGCCTTTTATGGAGGCTCTGCTGATGGTCCCCAGTTAGGGTTGTTATTTTGTCTCCTTGTTCCTGACGCTGTGCTGGTGCTTTGTACATTATTGCTGTTTGGCAAATGATTCGTCATATTTTTCAAACAAGCTATTCTGACTGCCTTAATGGTCAAGAAGATTAGTCGAGTCAAGTCTTACTGAGACATAACGCGCACTTTGAGCACACACACACACACACACATATTCTCTCACACACTTATACATTCTTATACTTTTCATTTGAGTATAATTCGTCATAGCTACATACCAAATGGTATGTAAGAGTCGTACTGATATGAAATGCGCCCTCAGCACTAAGTACAATTTAACATGGAAATTAATGTATACACAAGTAATATCCAAGAGAACTGCAGGAGTTTATATCCTAAATTATATCAATAAGATTTACTGTGATATTGTCCGCCTAGGCAACTTTGTTATTAAAGATTTCAATTTTTTTTTGTTAGTATATGTTCTCGTAGTTGTAATCCCAAGATTTTGCCACCGAAGTGGCTAGTTTATTGTGCACCGCATATCCATCCTGTGGACGGTAGCGCAAGAGCATATTGATACACAAAAGGCCTAGGGACTAGGCCCCCAAAGGGTTAACAGGTGTACATTTAGATTTATATCTACAGTTCACTTATCTGTTACAAGCAAATTTAGGAAATTTGCTTAGTATATCTGGTATCTTATTTTCATTAATAAGATATCTTGACATGTCACATAGGTTATTATACTGTCTATCTCTGCATTCCTCAATAAGTGGACAATTACATACTTATCTACGTTCATGTTATCATAGTGGGTTATAGATCTACTCAGGCTTCTAACTGCATTCCTATAACAATCATTTTCATTATTTACTTCTCTCCTAATATTATTCCTAATGCTAGACACAGATATACCAAAGTTATATTCTACATTCTCCTTCTGGGTACTCTTCTTGGCTAACATATCAACTTTATCATGAAGGAGTAATCCAATGTGTGATGGGATCCATAGCAATTGTACATTAATTCCTTTGTCCCTGATTTTTGAGTATCTATACCTGGCTTCTCCAATGAGCATGTTGTTGGAGTCATTATATGAGTCAAGAGCCTTCAATGATGACATAGAATCAGTAATGATGATAGAGTCAAGCTCAGTGTCATAAGTTAGCTTTAGCGCCATTAGGATTGCAAACAATTCAGTTTGCAGTGTAGACGCCCAGTTGTTAATTCTTATGCCTAACTCAACAAATTTATTATCGTTCTTAACTAGGGAGGTGGCAACAAGAGCAGATGCAGCCCTGCCAGAAGACTCCTGTTTAGATCCATCAGTGTATATAACTTGTGATAACTTATTACTACCAGCTAGGTGAGAAATTTCTTCTTGAGCAGTTGCTCTAACAAGTGATTTAAGGAAGGGATTACTAGCAATGAGCTTCTTGGGAGGGACTTGCAGGTATGTGATATTAAATGAACACATCTTCCATGGAGGGGTGAAATGCTCTTGTTGCCTACAGTGATACAGTTCATGCAGGTTATAAAACTTAATGCAATTGCACGTTTTCACAATCCATTTAGATCTGTGTGTATTTACCTCTAGACACTTGGTAAGATTCATTGTGACAGTGTCTGGTTCGTTTCTCAACATTCTAATACCGAGTACAGTGTTAATCTCAACAATCCTATCACTGATACTAGAAATACCAAGCTCCTTCCTCATATTAAGAACCTTCGTAGAACTGGTACAGCCAAGAATAATTCTGAGAGCTTCATTTTGCATTGACTCCAAGGGTCGGAGAGAACTTTCTCTAGCTAATATCAACATGGGAGCAGCATAATCAATTAAGGACCTAACATAGGCTATGTACATCATTCTCACGATTCTCACATTAGCACCATAGTTGGGGTTGTAGCCAGCAACAGCTTTGAGAGCATTTAGCCTAGCTTTGCATTTCTTATTTAGTTGTGGTATAGTGGATTTGTTAAAGGGTACATCTACACCAAGATATCTGTAAGTTTTAACGTAGCTAATGATTTCACCCTGCAAATAGATGGGTGGGGGATGTCGTTTGCTTGTTAATATCTTTGTTTTAGAGGAAGATATTATGAGGCCTAGTCGATTACAAATTGCTTGAACTTCATTAAGAATGGTATTCATCTTCTTATGCCCTGTTGTATGGATCATGATATCATCAGCATAGCTTATAGCTATATGTTTAGGTGAGGCAGGTAGAGCATTTAGGAGAGCATTAATCAGAATATTAAATAGCATGGGACTAAGAACTCCTCCCTGCGGTGTACCTAAAGACATTTCTTTAGACTCACTTCTGAAGCCTTGGTAAAGGACAGAGGATACTCTATTTGACAGGTATCCTATTATCCAGCAGAGTAAGCTACCACCAATATTCATTTTGGCTAGTTCATGTAGTATAACGGTTCTGTTCGCAATATCAAATGCAGATTTTAGATCAAGAAAAGTGGTAAAACTAGTAGAGGTGTGTGCAGTGAGAAAGGTGGAAATACAGTTCTGCACACTTTTACCTTTCATGAACCCATAGAGGTAGGGGGAAAGTTGGTGTCTGATTCTGTAGTACAGTCTGTTAAGTATCATTCTTTCAAAAGTTTTACAAAGACAACTAGTTAAGGAGATCGGTCTAAATGTATCAGGCTGTTGGGGCTTAGGGATAGGCACAATGAGACTATTGGTCCAGGAAGTAGGAAGAACGCCCTCAATGTAACTGAGATTATACAGTGCCAACAAAGGGTTATCAGGCACGTGCCTTAGAGTTCTGAGAATATCATAGGTTATACCATCCTCTCCAGGAGCAGTTGATCGACCTTTAGTTAATGCATTATCTAATTCATACTCGGTAAAGAGGCAATCACTCTCATCAATATTTTGGCTCATAAAATTAATCAGTTTCAACATTTCTTCAGAAGTACTCTCTAAATTTTTTCTAATATGAGATGGAAGGTTTTCATGCCTGGATGTTTTGGACCAGTCATTTATGAGGTCATTTGCTTTTTCAAGAGGAAAGGGATGAGCAACATTGCCAGTCTTTTTCCTGGTTATTTTATTTATACCTTTCCAAGCCAAACTTAAAGGGGTGGACCTATTTAATCCACTAACAAACTGTTCCCATTCCTGTTGCCTAAGTTCTTGCTTTCTATTCCTTGCATTTGTTAGTGCAGCTTGGAACGTTCTGAGCAGGTCTGGGGTTCTACATTCACGGTATGCTTTACCAATCCTCCTAGCTGCATGTGTTAGATTGCGTAGCTGTGGATCATTATAGTATTTACATTGGTTTTTATTGTTATTTATAGTGGAGGGTCTTTGTTTCCTATTCCTGCCCACTTGATCTGTGAGAACACTCTCAATAGTGGTAATTAAATCATCATTAAATTTTTGTGTGCCAATGGGCTCGTAATTCTTATACCATTGATCCAAGTGGTTAATAAAGTTGTCTCTGTGTTCTGGTTTGAGAATAAGTTTCCTCCTTCTGTATTTAGCTCCTTGATTGCTGGAGATGTGATCAAGATTGACAGTTGTTAGTCTTGGGAAGTGATCAGATAGAAGATCATCAACTATGACAGAGTCATGCATCGTATATGATGTATTAAATCCAAGACACAGATCTAGTATGCCACCATATATGTGAGTAGGCTCAGTAGTGCCCACAATTCGAACATTATCATGCTCATTTAGCAATCTCACTAGTTTAGTTCCATTGGTGTTTGTTATAGACCCACCAATATTCTTATGTCTGGCATTAAAATCTCCAAGAATGATGGTAGGTTCACTATTGATGCGATCTGGTAAAGCATCAGGTCGAAGCTGGTTCGCTGGGGCATAGAGATTAAAAATGTTTATGGAAAAATCGCCTGCATATACTTTGACACCATGATACTGCATGTTAACTCGACTCTGCAAGGAAAGGAGTGAATGTGGCAAGTTCTTTCTGACATACATCACACAACAGTTGGTTGACCTTAGGTTATAAGCTGCATATCCAGGCAAGTTTGGTGGAGGTGCTCCATCTTTCAATCTACATTCCTGCAAACAGATGACATCAATATTCTTGGTTGCACTAATATGATGTAAGTCAGGCAACCGCTTCCTGATGGAAGCAATGTTCCATGAAAAGATTTGTAATGTATCCATTGTAGTGAGTTATTACAATCTCTTGCTCATAAGATGGTAAAACTATTATGCTTTGACTACAGTGTGCAGATACTTAAGAGCAAATAGCATAGTTTGTACGTCTTTATCTTCAGAACCTTTATTTTTAAGCATTTTTCGGCATTTTGGCAGCCAGTTCCAAGGCAAGTCTTGAAGGCAAGAGTTATGGGCTTCTTTCTCACAAATTGCTGGAAGCTGAACGGAGATTGCTGCACTTTTGACATCATCACCATGCTCAAGAGCATCATCCTGATTACATATATTTATTAAACTTGTCAGGATCTGTTCAAGATGCTCAATTTTTTTCTGGAAATTTGTTATAATATGAGGAAGGTCAGGCGAATCCAATGCCTCTCCGGAGGATGGCACTTCTGGGTTAGTGCTTTCTTTAACACCTATCACCTTAACAGGTACCATGGTTACATTAGTGTTCTCTGTTTCATCATTCATTGCAGGTAGGTCCTGTGCATCTGACTCATCTCCAATTTCCAGGGGGGTTACCTGTGTGGTGTCCGTCTGACTGTTGTAGTTGTGTGTATTGGGAGAAATGACAAACTCATCCCCATATTCAGGTGTAGCCATAGGTATCTGTAGTGGCAGACCAGTAGTTCCATATGTGCTAGCAGGGATGGCTAGCTCCTCCACAGCTGGTGTGTGTGATGGCATTCTGGTATCACCAGAATCCTTTGCAGTGAGGTGGGGTTCTTGCACACTTTGCAGAGGTTCAGTCTCAGATCTGGCTGTGGTAGACTGGATGGCCTCATCCTCAGTTACCATTAAAGGACTGTTATCAGGTTTACATCGAAGGTTGTTTGGGTTCTGACTGCAGTCCTTGTGGGAAACTGTAACCCCAACTTCTTTACAGTTAATACACTTAAATTTTTGGCTGTCAGGGCCTACTGTGCATTCTCTAGTGGAATGTTTCCCAGCACACTTACCACACCAAGAATGTAGTATTCCACAGTCTACTGCAACATGGCCATAGTGCTGGCATTTGTAACACCTACGTTTAGGGGGTAGGTACACTTCGATGTTTAGGAAACGTAAACCATGCACCCAGATATTCCGGGGGAGGGGCACAGGACCTACCCAACTGGCAATAATTTGGGATTTTCCTTTAAGTCTTTTAGGCTTGATGATATGCTCACTTAGAGTCAGATGGGATGGGTCCATGCAGAGAGGGTATCCAAAGATTATGATACTGACCCATTTTTTAAAGTGGTGAGTGTCTGATGGAGGTCGGAGCAGCTTAATATCCCCATAAGGTGTACTAAGTAGATCATTGATCAGCTCTTTATTCTGTTCCACAAACACAAAGTTGTGTGTGTTTTTCCTAAATTGGATCCTTGAGTTAGGATGCTTGTTTACAGCTTCCATTAGCCATGCACACTTAGCAGGCAGCGGGGTGTTGTCAGGGAAGTTCAGCTTAACACATTCTTCCTTTGAAGAAAGACTTCTTGCAGCCTCTGTGCACCAAGGACGTTTAGTATCACATTGTGTACGAGTCAAGTGAGTCTGACTACGTCGACGCTCTAGCCCTTTCTCACTTTTTCTCTTTTGTTTACTTTTAAAGGTCTGGAAGCTATCATCATTTCCATCACCTGCAGAAATAGGTTCCTCTATGACAGTTGCCATGTTTGCCAGTGATGATATCTGGTGTAAGACTCACAACACAAGAATTCCTCGCTTATCTTTCCCTTATAGCTTATGCAAGAGCAAATATTCACTACAAAGTCAGAAGTCCAAAATAGATCACAAGACACAAGTGCTCAAGTTCAATGAACACCTCCAACCATACTCAACCCAGACCACCACCACTCAATACGACACACACCCCACCAAAAACACACTCAGAGACCTCTTGTATGTGTGTTAATAATATGGTACATATAATGATATAATGGATGGTACAGGCGAGGTCTTACACCTTATCACAAATTACAAAGATGAACAGAGAGAGAGAGAGAGAGAGAGAGAGAGAGACAAAGTAGGTAATATTGAGCATAAAATTAGAATTCTGACATACATCACATTAAACATGAGGTTCAAATTCAATGATAACTTCCACTTGAGTTAGTTCAGGCTACTGCCACCTAATGTACCTCACTGAAATAATAATATAGCAGACATCACAATGAATGCTGAAGACAACCTCTTACCCCAACCATAGATTGTAAACAGTATTAATAAAAAAAAAAAAAAAAAAAAAAAAAAAAAAAAAAAAAAAAAAAAAAAAAAAAATGGTAACTAGGTAATGTTACAATGACAATGAGATAAATCACTCTGGTTGACTTCCTTGGTCCATCCTGGGTAACTCACACGTTACTATGTTATACATGTATGCAAGCATAAGTGTGCAGCTGTAGATAGATGAACCAGTACCTAAACAATCTCACTTACACACGCGTTACTATGTATGACAAGTGTTACCAAGTACACCAAGTGTACACTTTATCACTTAGAATACACTTTTGTTGATGTAAATATAGGTGAGAGTGGTACACCGCTGGTCGTAATAAACACACTCAACTTCTCAAGGTCACACACTAGGCCCAGCTTCTGGAGTTACCAGCGTTTTAATGTGTTTATTATGTGTCAGTGCGTGTCTGCAGTCATTAAATTGGTGTATCAGAAGTTAAACACTACAATCCAGTTGATCAAATAGTCTAAAACAATTTACACAATGTATAACTAGAAGTATAATGATTGCAAATTGTTACTATTACAATTTTAACTAGGCGCTAGACCCACTAGATGAGATGGCAAGGAACATAGATGTTAACAGGCTGACTCTTGCTTAACACAGTTGAAAGGTAACCGAATTACTCAAGTAAGAAAGTATTCATGAAACTGAACATTATGCAGGAGTAAGCTTGTTCACAGTAAAAATACAAAGCATAAGTTACACACTCACACCACAGATGAACACTGCAATTTGAAATATTACTGGGAATTTAGCAGTAAAGTTTCAGTCTGAACGAGAAAATGTATTAGAAAACACAGCAATGACACTAGGACAAGCAACTTAATTATGTAACCGTATTTAATAGTTCAGTTACACTGAGCAGAGCATGTATTACACTGATTTATCAAATGTAAGGAGTCGCTACACTGAAGCACACTCTGAGCCTTTTAAAGTCTTAATACAGGCTTACAAATGACAATTAACTGTTGGGGAAAGCAGCACTTAACACTTCTAGCACACGTATGACAGATGAATGTTCACTGTGTACAAGCCAATCACCACAAGCTTACTATGTTTATAAGTGAACCTCTGGCATGTCCCACTCAAAATGTCAGCACTGCAATGCTCGTCAAATTGTTCTCAAGCCACTACAGGAAACACTGGTATGCCAGCAGCACTGCAGAACGTATACAGACATGCTGGGCCCTAGGACAGCTATAACTGCAGGCTGCCTTAGCTTGTTCTGGCTAGCTTTTAGTGCTGCCCTCAAGCTTGCTTGACTGTGCTCGCCAAGCCCGCGCCAACCACCCGGACACCTGCTTGCAGCAGGCAGGCAGGCACACAGGAGACACTCGCAAGATGAGCGGAGTGCGGCACAGAGGACACGGGCACTCAAGCACCCATGTGGTCTGGCAAAAAACCGCCTCTAGACCACAAGCAAATAGAGGCGAACGGCTGAGTTCCAAATCGAGGAAGGAGAAGGGACAAGGAAGGGATATTCACCTCGCTAGACACAGGCAATATGGGTGTAGTGGCCTGCAGGTCGCAGTGCAATTTTCAAGGTCATTCACTGGGCCCACAGTCGTCTCGAGAGTTACCAACCCTGTACTACTTGTTAATTACTCCAAACCCGCAGCACTTAACACATCTAGCACACGTGTCTTGGAATGACAGACAAATTTTCACTACATAAGAACTAGTTCTCACAACACCGAAGGTACGGCCGGAACACTGTAGAACGTTCACAAAGGCATTCTGGGATTCAGAACAGATGTAGCCTTGGCCTTCACTGGCTGGCTTGGAGCGCTGTTTGGCCTGGATCAGCTAAACTCGCCCTTATCCCATATGTAGATAATGGCGACGAGTTAAGGGATACCGGTGAATAGGAAAGTCGAGGAAGGGACATTCACCTCACTAGACACACGCAGTATGGGTGTAAGTGGCATGCGGGTCTTATAGTGCCATTTTCAAGGTCACCCAGCAGGCCAGACATTCCTCACTCATTTTAAGCCTACGTAGGTACTGATGGTAGCACAATGTCCTAAGTCAGCGTAATCCACTCATGCAAATAGTTACAACAAATCTGCAGCACTTGCGGAACTCACATATTCGAGTACCAGCGGGGCAGCAAAATACACCTCTACACTGCACGTCGTTGATAGAGGCGAACGGCTGAGTTTAAAGGAGGAGAGTTGGGGATACAGGAGAACAGCAGGGGTAACTGAGCACGCACATTCGCCTTTCTTCACATAGTCAATATGGGCGAAAGTCTCAGGCAGGTGATGCAGTGCCTCGCTCAAGGTCACAGGCTGAGGCAGACTTCTCAAGAGTTACCAAACACTGCAATACTCGTACAGATACAGATTGTTACTCACTCCCAAACTTGCAGAACTTCTAGCACACGTGTCTTGGAGTGAAAGACGAATTTTCAGTGTGTGGACACCTGGGTTACCAACTCACGTAGGACTGCACACTCGTCGTTATTCCTCAGGTTGGTAAAGCGATGAGTTGTGAGCATTTTGAGAGGCACGAGTAGCAGTGGACTAGCAAAATTCGCCTCTACACTGTATGTTGATAGAGGCGAAAGGCTGAGGTCAAATGAAAGGCAGAGGGGAAGCAGAGGCCTGTGAGGGCCTTTGCAAAAAGGAAAACTATTTCCAGTGTTTCACTAGGTATATCCTTAGTCACAGCTCGCACATAAGAGTTCTCACAACACTGAAGCTGTCTTCCAACAGTAGGAGTTTTAATGATGACTTATCAGTCGGGAGAAATGGGTAGGCCTGTGAATTAGTAGGTCCAGATCCCCAGCACACGTCTACTCCCCTCAACCACTCAGCCGAGACTGCAGATGGAACAAGAGTGGGAAAGGATGTTAGATGGAGGAGTGGATGGCTGCAGAAAGCAAGTAGTGGGAGCTACAAGCTACAGTTGCAGAGGTTAGAATATGTAGCCTAGAAGAGGAACCAAAAATGCTGAAATGGCATCAGGAACAGGAACATAAGTAACCAGCAAAGGGACTGAAGGAAAGGAAGGAGATAAGTCCTAAGCAGAGACCCTATCAGATAATCAGAGGGCCCAAGAAATGTCAACAAGTGAAAGCAGCATACTGCTGAGTACAAGAACAGCAGTAAGCGAGGGGACTGAAGGAAGGGGAGACAGGTCTCCTGCAGAGGTGCTATCAGACCATTGGGAGATCCAGGAAATGTTAGGGAAAGCAACAATGAAGACATTTAAAGTGGACCCTGAGATATGGAGGGAACTGCAATGGGATGATGAAAGGGAGAGGTTAATCTTTATTCATGAGCTTCAGGAGGCCAAAGGGATGACATATGAAGAAAGATGACAGAGGGAGGAAAAAGATATTAAAAATATCAAACAGGAGAGGAGGACATGACCGAGCCAAAAAAGTTTCAGTCAAACTGATTTTAAAGTCAGAAACGATGCAAAACAGGATCTTGCATCAGAAACCACTAGTCAAATTAACCAGCTGGTGTACCCTGACAGCAACAGAACATGAGAAGCTTGAAAGAAACTGAGAGGATAAAGATGCAAGGGGGCAGGAAAAAGAGACAAGGATAGAGATGAGTAGGGGAGCCCAGACTTGGGAGGACCAGCAAACACAACCACCCTCAGAACCACCCACAACACACCCTTAACTGCCCCCACCACAGCCAATCAAATTAACCCAAAACAATCTACACTCTGCCCCCATCTACACAACCTTTATCACAAACTCCACCTTCACAGCAGCCTCCCATAGTATCCTGCCAGGCCTTCTACTCCCCTAGTATTGAAAAGAAGCTGAAGATGGCACGAAAGAATCACTGAGGCATCCCCTGACATCATAGCACTCATGGAAACAAAGCTCATGGGGATAACAGATGCGATCTTTCCATCTGGATATCAGAACAAAAAGAAAGATAGAGGGAATGGGAGGTGGGTTAGAAGTTGCACTGCTCATCAAAAACCATTGGAGTTTTGAGGAGCTGGAAGGAATGGACAGAAGGGAAGCAAGTGAGTATATAGAAGGAATACTTCAGACTCTTGCTCCCAAGGTGGTGATTGTAGTGATGTACAACCTGCCACAGAAGCAGCATGAGGATGGGAGAATTCAAATTACAAAAGAGGAGGCTACACAGGCATGAGGCAATTCCTGTACGAGGTGCAACAAAGAAGAAAACTGGAGGGAAAGACAGTGAATGAAATGATGGATCACGTGACCACAAAGTACACATAGGCAGAGGAGAACTTCATATCCAAGGGCAACAAAAACAATGAGAAGACCAGAACAAGTCCTTGGTTCATCTGAGGGTGTAGAAAGGCAAAAGCTAGGTATACTAGAGCATGGAAAAGGCACAGAAGACAAAGGACCGAAGAAAATATTGACAAGCCGAAATGAATATGCATGGATTGTGAGGAAGGCTTAGCACCAATACAAGAATGACATAGCATTGAAAACCAAATCTGACCCAAAACTGTTGTACAGCCACATCAGAAGGAAAACAGTCAAGGACCAGGTAATCAGGCTGAGGAAGGAAGGAGGGGAGGTCACAAGAAATGATCAAGATGTATGTGAGGAACTCAACATGAGATTTAGGGAGGTATTTTCAGTGGAGACAGAAAGTCTTCCAGCAAGCCAGGATGGCAGAGGTATACACTATGCACAACCAAGGAGGAGGTAGAGACTACTAAGCAAACTAGATACCTCAAACGTGGTGGGACCAGACAACATCTCTCTATGAGTTCTGAGAGAGGTAGCAGAGGCGCTGTGTGTGCCACTATCAACATCTTCAACACGTCTATTGTAACAGGACAACTACCTGAGGTGTGGAAGACAGCAAATGTAGTCCGAATTTTCATGAAAGGAGACAGGCAGCATTAAACTACAGACCAATGTCACTTAACATGTACAGTATGCAAAGTAATGGTAAAAATTATCAGAAGAGTGGTGGAGCACCTAGCAAGGATTGAGCTTATACACGATAACCAGCTTGGTTTCAGGGAGAAAAAATCTGTGTCACAAACCTACTGGAGTTTTGCGACAAGGTAACAAAAGTACGACAGGAGAGAGAGGGGTGCGTAGACTGCATTTTCTTGGACTATATGAAGACTTTCAACACAGTTCCACACAAGAGATTAGTGCAAAAGCTAAAGGAGCAGGCAGGAATAACAGAAAGGGCACTGCAATGGATCAGAGAATACCTGACAGGAAGGAAACGAGTGACGGTATGCGACGAGGTGTCAGATTGGGCGCCTATGACGAGCGGGGTTCCACAAGAGTCAGTCCTAGGGCTGTTGCTGTTTCTGGTGTATGTGAATGACATGACGGAAGGGATAGATTCAGAGATATCCCTGTTTGCAGACTAAAAGAAGCTAATGCAGAGAATTCACGTGGATAAGGATCAGGTAGGACTACAAAGGGTTCTGGACAGTCTGCAAGCCTGGTTCAGTAATTGACTCATGGAGTTTAACTCCCACCAAGTGCAAAGTTTTGAATATTGGGGAAGGTCAAAGAAGACCGCAGAGTACAGGCTAGGGGAACCAAAGGCTCCAAACCTCCCTCGAGGAAAAGGGTCTTGGGGTATCATACCGAGCACATCTCCTAAGGCACACATGAACCAAATAACTACTGCAGCATACAGGCGCCTAGCAAACCTAAGAACAGTGTTTCGATGTCTACGTAAGAAGTCATTCACGACACTGTACACCACATATGTCAGGCCCATATTGGAGTATGCAGCACCAGTACGGAACCCACACTTGGTCAAGACGTTAAGAAATTAGATGAAGTGCAAAGGTTTGCAACAAGACTAGTCCTGGAGCTAAGGGGTATGTCCTATGAGGAGAGGTTAAAGGAACTCAACCTGAGGACACTAGAGGACAGGAGGGACAGGGAAGACATGATAGCAACATATAAAATACTGAGAGGAACTGACAAAGTGGATAGAGACAATGCTTCAGAGATGAAACACAGCAACAAGGGGTCACAATTGGAAGTTGAAAACTCAGATGAGTCACAGAGATGTTAGAAAGTATTTCGTCAGTCATAGAGATGTCAGGAAGTGGAACAATCTGGAGAGTAATGTAGTGGAGGCACGATCCATACACAGCTTTAAGAAAAGATACGATAAAGAACATAAGAACATAAGAAAGAAGGAACACTGCAACAGGCCTACTGACCCACGCGGAGCAGGTCCATGTCCTTCCCCCCGGATTAGACCAATGACCCACCCCCCGGATTATCCCAATGACCCACCCAGTCTGGTCATCCCCACTCAAGGATGGAGCACTGTACCAGACACAGCAGCAAAACTAGTCAGGTCCATCTCACACCCACTCATGTATTTATCTAACTTATTTTTAAAACTACACAACGTTTTAGCCTCAATAACTGTACTCGGGAGTTTGTTCCACTCATCCACAACTCTATTACCAAACCAGTGCTTTCCTATATCCTTCCTGAATCTGAATTTTTCCAACTTGAAACCATTGCTGCGAGTCCTGTCTTGGCTGGAAATTTTCAGCACACTATTTACATCCCCTTTATTTATTCCTGTTTTCCATTTATACACCTCGATCATATCTCCCTTAATTCTACGCCTTTCGAGAAAGTGCAGATTCAGGGCCCTCAGTCTATCCTCATAGGGAAGATTTCTGATACATGGGATCATGTTTGTCATCCTCCTTTGTACGTTTTCCAGAACATTTATATCCATTCTGCAATACGGTGACCAGAACTGAGTAGCAAAGTCTAAATGAGGCCTAACCAAGGATATATAGAGTTGAAGAACAAGCTGAGGACTTCTATTATTTCTACTTCTAGATATGAAGCCAAGAATTCTGTTAGCTTGATTGCGAACACTAATGCACTTAGAGCAGGGAGAGAGTGGATTTAGTAACGACCAGCGAAGAGGAGGGGCCAGGATCTGGGACTCGACCCCTGCAACCACACACGCAGTCACACACACACACACACACACACACACACCTACACACCTACACACCTACACACACACAACAGGCCTAGTGTCTAATCGACATGTGCCTAGGACAAAATGGTAACTAACACACACACACCTACACACCTACACACACACAACAGACCTAGTGTCTAATCGACATGTGCCTAGGACAAAAATGGTAACTAACACACACACACACACACACACACACACACACACACACACACACACACACACCTACACACCTACACACCTACACACCTACACACCTACACACCCACAACAGGCCTAGTGGCTAATCGACATGTGCCTAGGACAAAATGGTAACACACACACACACACACACACACACACACACACACACACACACACACACACACACGAGCTATGTCTCGACCCCTGCAACCACAATTCTCAGTAGTAGTAACCAGTTACCAGTCTCAGTAGTAGTAACCAGTTACCAGTAACCGTCCGTTGACTCAACGACCAACCGTCTCTGCCTGAGTCACTATCTGAATTCATATTGTGCTGACCTCAGCAGTATAAGGCCCCCTCACATAGGGTACTGCAGCCGGCTAGTCAGTATTACGAGTGTGAGCAGTGAGATAGGTAACGGCTGAGGGCTCTCTCCACATAACAGCAATTATACGTAAAAACAGCCTACGTGAGTATTTCTTCCCTAATCCACGTATCGAACTCCCACATGATAAATGGTGTACAGCGGTGTGGAGCGTGGATTTACGTTTTTAAGGGTAATTCAAGGCGTTTGAAGACTGTTGTGAGTAGACGGCAGGGTCAAAGGTGAATCGTCGCCCATCAGCCACTGCCCTCGCGCACCTCCAGCCACCAGCAGTCTGACTCCCCTCACAATTTCATCCTGCAAGCCTGTTGCAGCCGTTTCAAGCTTCCTGGCTTAGTTCGTGTGCTAATTGCTTCAATCTCCGAGGGGTTGACCCGGATTTTGCAATTAAGCCAGTCAGTAAGCCAGACTGTGGAAGTGAACGCCAGTCAGCCTATCATCCAGCCTGTCTCCTGTCATCCAACTGCTCCTCCGTGCTTTGTGCATCGTTACACGTCTTCCAGTCAGCCATTCTCGTGGGGTAAGCCAGTCAGCCAACCCAGCTTCTAACCCAGCTGAGAGAGAGAAGTAAGCCACGCAGTAAGAAGTAAGCCAAGTTCCTCTGAGGAATTGTCTATATCGCTTTGTGCTCCCTGTTGGATGCTAAGAGTGGTTTTCACCATTCCTGTGGCACAGAGTGGGTAAGCCACCTTCGTGGGTGAGTAGGGTGCGCGGCAGACACCAACGAGAGTCACCACCACCACCACCGCTCTACTCTCCCACCACTAACCACAACCACCACCAGCCACCCAGCACCAGACACCTCATCTACCTGTGGTTGTTTGCACCCTTGTACCGGGTCCTAGTACTGTTTTGGCTCACATAATTGGTCAAGAGATTGTAGCTGGTGCCACCGATAAAGCCAGTTATGTGAGTTCGCCTAGAAAGCACATTTCTTCACGACAACAGTGTGAGTGGAGGAGGAAACACCACCCGCCCACTCATCACTCGTCACCGCCCGTCTACTACTCCCGACTCCAGTGATAATTTTCTTGAGACATTTTTCTTGCATTTAAAGACATTTGCGTGTGTGAGACATTTATAGTAAATTGCTTGTGTACTCTTTTCACTTATCTTATATTTTTTTTATTCTGTGTTTTTTTTCTTATGCTACTCCTGTCTGTAGTAAGTATTATTGTGTAGTGTACCAGTCAGTCACCCTGTGTGAAGTGCTTCATTTTTTTTATTGTATTCTTTCAGCATTGTATACCCCAGTAATTATCATTGTATTTCATGCAGTGATATTCACCCCAGTATACCAAATTATCCATTTATTTCTATGTGTGTCTTTTTTTTTTCGTATGCCAGCAGTGTCTCATTCCTCTAATTTTTTCGCAGACTGTGTACCATTATTTTTGCCAGCAAATTTTTGTCGTATCAATCACAGCAAGATTTTGTTGTATCAGTCACAGCAGGAATTTGTTGTAAGAATAAACTAATACTGTTGTGTGCCCCACCACTGTAAGTGTTACCCTACCTGTGTTTTATTTTATTATTATTTTTTATATTTCTTGAACAAATTCACTCTTGATGCAATTTCAATTACTTTTACCGTAAAGTGTTTTCTTTACTCTGCTTGAGTAAATTGTTTTGTCTAATTTACAATTAAGAGTTAAAGTGTTCAATCAGTTAATTTTTTTTTGACTTCATATTTTAATTTTATTTCATCATGTAACCTGAGTTTTCCCAGTGACACTTTATTACTGCAGTGATTATTTCTACACTTTATTTTGTTGCACTTGTTCAGCAGTGAATTATTTCCTTTTCTTGATATTTTTATGAATTATATTTTAATTTTGTCTATGCATTCTTAGAAAATACTTAAATTTCCCAGTTAACAATTTAGTCATTTTATTTTATACTTTTTACATTGATTTAAAATTTAATTAATTAATTTCTTTATTAGCAAGAGTAAAGACAGCTCATTTTGAATTTAATTCAGTCTCTAGTAATATTTTTACTTGTATATTTCAATGTAAATTTTTTTTTTCTTGGTCAATAGTCCTTTAAATTGAGTTTTCCTTCCTCTTGCAGTGTATCTTAGACATTAATTATTTTTATTATTTCTGCAGAATTAGTTTTATATCTTTTCATTTCAATTCTAGAATTTTATATCATTTTTATTGTTCATTATTTTTGCCTTATTTGTTCTCGTGTTACTTTGCCATTATGTCTCACATACCGTCAAGTGATACTTTAGTGAATGTCGACACTCAGATCTCTCAGGCTATTGCTGCTCCTGTCATCAGTCCTTACATTCCCTTACTGACTGACAGACAATACCTAGCCCTCGAGCAATGTGTTTGTTCTCACAGCTTGTATCTGAGATTTGTTAAAGTGCTGCGAAATGTGAAGTTCAGATTAAGTTCCTATAGATCCGTGAATTACTTATTAACGTAGCCGAGCGGTCAGGCACTAGTAATACTGTCACTCCTGTCTGAACTCCAGCCACAATATCATGCACGCACGATAGTGCTCTACTATCCTTGCGATGGCGACTTGTTCAAGTATTCGTTCCTTCCCAGGGGACGCTTTGAGAAGAACTTTACTTGCAACGAGTTATGCCATCTCTTGCTGATGCCACAAGCCGTGCAGAAAGACGTTTCTGTGGCTAGTGTGCTCACTTGAGTGTTGTTGTTGTCCCTTGTGTTTCAGATTGTGGTCCCATCCTAGTTGACAGTAATCAGTGCATTGTAAGAAGTTATTTCTCGAGTAACTTCCACGTTGTTAAAGTTTGTAAGTGTAGTTTCTTTATAGTCGATACCTCGTGTCACTGTGTGCGACTTTCCAATGTTCCCTCCAAGGTAACAAACATCTGTGTGTTATGGTAGACCATTTCACCAGATATTGTGAGTTAGTTCCTATTGCAGATAAGACTGCCGAGACAGTAGCTAAAGCGTTTAAAGAACGCATTATCTGCAGGCATACCACCCCTAAGTCCCTAGTAACAGATAATGGAGGTGAATTCTGTAATGAAATTCTTGAAAATTTGTGTACCTTGTACAAGATCTCTAAATCCACCATTGTTCCTCATCATCCTGCCAGCAATGGGTTAGCGGAACGAACCAATAAGAAAGTACTTGATGTCTTGAGAGCCACTATCAATCCCAACAGTGAAACTTGGGATGAAGTTATACCTGATGTGCAGTGTGCTATAAATTCTGCTTACAATGTTTCTATAGGTGACACTCCACATTATGCATTGTATGGTGTAGATAAACGTTTGCCTTATGAGTTGTTATATTCTAATCCGAAACCAAATTACAACCCTGATGATTTCATAGCAACTCGTACCAGCTTAGCTCAAAGTGTTTTTAGAAGAATCCGTGAAACACTTCATAAATCAACAGCTGAATTTACAAGAGTCGCAAACACTCGATCAAAGCCATCCAAAATCAAAGTAGGTTCGAGAGTTATGCTGATTAACTTTAACAAAACGTCAGCAATGCCAAAGCTAGATCAAAAGTTTGTTGGTCCTTATCGAGTAGTTGAACATATCACTGGTAATAAGTATAAGGTTAGAGAGATTAGTACTGGTCTGTATAAAGAATCGCATTTGGATCATATGAAGTTGGTATGTGATGATAATGATGTTCCAACCCAGACTAATGTGACAGACTCTGACAATCCTCCTGATCCTGTACTCTCTTCCTCTGATACTCAGTCAGACGATCAACCTGAATGTCGTTATTCCCTACGTACACGACAGGTATTGAGAAATCCTCAAGTATCATTTGTAACTTCCAATTCAGATTTGCCTCAAATACAGCATGAGTTAGCCAATGCTACAGAGTTTGATCCTCCCAGAGATGACACCCATTCTGCATATGTCAATCACACCCTAGCAGAGTTGGGGTTAAATGTAAATAACCTGTATAGATGAATAATTACAGTATCAACTTATCAGTATTCAAGAATTTTTTTTTTGTGTTCATGTTCTCTCCGCATTCTGAGAGTTAACAGTCTAGATTTGCATGCACCGAATCTGCCTTTCTGTTAAACACTCTTTCTTTGTATATATTCCTTCCTCAGAATCCGTAGATCACACGAATACAGATCGATCGATCAACATTTTTTTTTTATCACTGTAATCTCAACGTTGAGTTCGTTGTTCATTTGTTGAGTTTTAAGTTGTACTATAGTATACCTTGTATTGCATTACAGTTTCAGTTACGTAAGCTTTCATTCCAATGTTCTAATTATGTATATATAATGGTTAATATTGTGTACTTTGACATTGTATAGAATCAGCCCAAGCCGTATACCTGCCATCTCTAGTTTGTATTAGTCGTATGTCGGGACGACATACGTTAGCGTCGCCGAGCTCTCAGTAGTAGTAACCAGTTACCAGTCTCAGTAGTAGTAACCAGTTACCAGTAACCGTCCGTTGACTCAATGACCAACCGTCTCTGCCTGAGTCACTATCTGAATTCATATTGTGCTGACCTCAGCAGTATAAGGCCCCCTCACATAGGGTACTGCAGCCGGCTAGTCAGTATTACGAGTGTGAGCAGTGAGATAGGTAACGGCTGAGGGCTCTCTCCACATAACAGCAATTATACGTAAAAACAGCCTACGTGAGTATTTCTTCCCTAATCCACGTATCGAACTCCCACATGATACAATTAGGTAAGTACACAGACACACAGACACAGATACACATACACCATAAGTGTCTGGGGCCCAAGACTGCTCAACAGCCTCCCACCATGCATAAGGGGAATTACCAATAAGCCCCTGATTGTCTTCAAAAGGAAGCTGGACAGATGCTTAAAGTTGGTGCCGGATCAGCCGTGCTGTGGTTCATACATTGGACTACGTGCGGCCAGCAGTAACAGCCTGGTTGATCAGGCCCTGATCCACCGGGAGACCTGGTCATGGATTGGGCCGCGGGGGCATTGATCCCCGGAATACCCTCCAGGTAGACTCCAAGTAGGTAGGTTTACAAAGCACGCAGTGTTTTCTACACACACACACACACACACACGTATGCATATACAACAGGCCTAGTGTGTAATCGACATGTGCCTAGGACAAAATGGTAACACACACACACACACACACACACACACACACACACACACACACACACACACACACACACACACACACACACGCACGCATATACAACAGGCCTAGTGTGATCTCGACATGTGCCTAGGACAAAATGGTAACTAACACACACACAGAGGGCCATTATCGATTCTGTTTACGAAGTCAGATATGAGAAACCTAATATTAAGAAGGAAGCCAAATTTAAGGGATATCGAAACTTCATATGGTATACGTACATCAAGGAAGATCGGAAAAAAGTGGGACCAAAGGTTGAGGGAAAGAAAGAGGCAACAGAGGAATGGAATAGAGAACAGAACACCTATTGTGGAAAGGGTGGAGCAACTTAGCAAGGAGCACAGGAAATACCCCAGCACCCCACAGAAACTCCCAGCCTAGTACCCCTAGAAATGAAGTCAGTAATAAGCATGGACAGAAAACAGTAAGAGAGATACAAGACTCAGAGTATGGTAGATGGAATAACCCACAAGTGTGCAGCCATGGTAGAAAGCGTTGGGGATGAAAACCCTTATAAAGTAGCAATAACGAAGCCACACACCTTTCAGGGATGCTAACAAATGTAGTATTCCCAAACAGGCTATCAAATAGTAAGAAAGGTAGAGGAGGGGTAGTAATGGAAACAGGAGAGTTCAGAGACTATATAAGATATTGTAGCCTCCAGAGAGACAAAAGTAATAGTGACACTGATATAAAATCCACCAATGATTAGGAGACCAAGAGAAGAGAATGGTCAGAATAACGGAGCAATGATTCACATACTGGAAATAGTTGCTGAGAGAATTAAAAAAAAAATGAAGTTAAACTATTGGAAGACCTCAATCGGAAGAAGGCTGGCTGGGAAAACTGGGACCCCTCTTCCCCACAGAGGACAAGAAACATGAAGAGTGGAATCTATGAACGCAGTTATGAGGATACTTCTCAGCCAACATGTGAAGGAAACAGTAATGACAGACGGAAATGAACCAGCGAGACTTGATCTGGTTTTCAAACAAAATGAATACAACATAGCGGAAATTAATTATGGGGAACCAATAAGAGCGAGCGGTCATGTGGTACTAAGCTATGAGTACTTGTCGGAGAAGGCAATGGAGTAACGGAGCGGAGAAACGAGTTAAAAAAAAAAAAAAGGTCTACAGAAGAGGGAACTATGATGGCAGGAAATTTTTCTGAGCAAAGCAAGAAAAACAAAGCCTATGGTTTAACTAATAACGAAAAACGGTCAAAGGGAGGAACAAGAAAACACAGAGGCAAGAATATGCAGAAGGATGGCTGAAAGACAGTTTGGAAATGATACAGAATCAAAGACCTAAACAGAACCAAAGTTATTTCACAGCCATATAAGAAAAAAGATTCCTGTGAAGGAACAAGGTGATAAAGCTCAGGAAGGAGGAAGGGATGCTGACGGACAATGACAGAGAAGTTTACGAAGTGCTTAGCAAGAGATTCAAAGAAGTCTTCACAGAAGAAAGTGAAGAACTACTGCAAGTCACTATATACAGAATAGACCAACAGGTACTGGAAAGTAATACCACAACAAAATAAGAAGTAATAAGACACCTACAAGAACTGGATGTAACAAAAACAATGGAACCAGATAACTTACCTCCATGTGTACCGAGGAGCTGAACCACTGTGTGACCAACAACAAAGATATTCAACCAATCTCTCCAGTCAGAGCAGCTGCCAGAAGACTGGAAAATAGCAAGAGATCCTGGATTACAGGTCAGTATCTCTTAACATTCATACTGTCAACAAGTTCTGGAGGAAATACTGCGGAAACGGATATTTTGAGACTCTTGGAGAGAAGATTCTTTACAAAAAAAAAAGCATGAATTTAGGGATGGAAAACCCTGCGTTGCGAATTCTACGACTGAGTTACAGAGTTAAAACAAGAAAGACTGGGTTGGGGGGGCTTCGGTGTCTGCATTTTTTGGAGTGTAGAAAAAGCATTTGATATAGTACCACACCAAAGATTCGTAGATTCGTCTAGAAATTAGATCATGCAGGGTTAAAAGGAAGAGTGCTGCAGTGAGTCAAGGAGTACCTAAATGACAGAAGGCAGAGTAAGAGTAAGGGATAAGAAATCAGAATGGGAGAAAGTAACAAGTGAGGTTCTGATAAATGGTTTTGAAAACCGACAAGTTGAAGATTGAGACACTTATGCAACATATGGGAATCTTTATTAAAGAAACGTTTCGCCACACAGTGGCTTCATCAGTCCAATACAAAGTAGAAATGGGTTAGGAGAGGAGGAGGAGTTTAAGCTAATCAGTCCCTCAGCCTGGAATCCATGTGTTCAGTCCATCACTCTTTAAAAAGTGCAGCATATGGCCGGAGAAGTTACTGTAGTCAGGTGAGTCGAAGCAGGATGAGGCGGGATCACAGTGGTACCATCCACTAATCTAAGTGGGTCTTCATCCAAAGATTGGACAAGTATTGAAGAATTTCTTGTATCAAGATCCCATGATGTTGCAGTGTCTGACAGATGTGATAATTGGTTTTAAAAACCGACGAAGACCTACTTAGATTAGTGGATGGTTCCACTATGATCCCGCCTCATCCTGCTTCGACTCACCTGACTACAATATATAAGCCACTTCTCCGGCCATATGCTGCAGTTTCTACAAGACTGATGGACTGAACACATCGATTCCAGGCTGAGGGACTGATTACCTCAAACTCCTCCTCTCCTAACACTGATGAACCATAGTGATGTAACAGTACCAGGATCAAGGTAACACTGATGAACCATAGTGATGTAACAGTACCAGGATCAAGGTAACACTGATGAACCATAGTGATGTAACAGTACCAGGATCAAGGTAACACTGATGAACCATAGTGATGTAACAGTACCAGGATCAAGGTAACACTGATGAACCATAGTGATGTAACAGTACCAGGATCAAGGTAACACTGATGAACCATAGTGATGTAACAGTACCAGGATCAAGGTAACACTGATGAACCATAGTGATGTAACAGTACCAGGATCAAGGTAACACTGATGAACCATAGTGATGTAACAGTACCAGGATCAAGGTAACACTGATGAACCATAGTGATGTAACAGTACCAGGATCAAGGTAACACTGATGAACCATAGTGATGTAACAGTACCAGGATCAAGGTAACACTGATGAACCATAGTGATGTAACAGTACCAGGATCAAGGAACTGATGAACCATAGTGATGTAACAGTACCAGGATCAAGGTAACACTGATGAACCATAGTGATGTAACAGTACCAGGATCAAGGTAACACTGATGAACCATAGTGATGTAACAGTACCAGGATCAAGGTAACACTGATGAACCATAGTGATGTAACAGTACCAGGATCAAGGTAACACTGATGAACCATAGTGATGTAACAGTACCAGGATCAAGGTAACACTGATGAACCATAGTGATGTAACAGTACCAGGATCAAGGTAACACTGATGAACCATAGTGATGTAACAGTACCAGGATCAAGGTAACACTGATGAACCATAGTGATGTAACAGTACCAGAATCAAGGTAACACTGATGAACCATAGTGATGTAACAGTACCAGGATCAAGGTAACACTGATGAACCATAGTGATGTAACAGTCCAGGATCAAGGTAACACTGATGAACCATAGTGATGTAACAGTACCAGGATCAAGGTAACACTGATGAACCATAGTGATGTAACAGTACCAGGATCAAGGTAACACTGATGAACCATATGTAACAGTACCAGGATCAAGGTAACACTGATGAACCATAGTGATGTAACAGTACCAGGATCAAGGTAACACTGATGAACATAGTGATGTAACAGTACCAGGATCAAGGTAACACTGATGAACTGATGAACCATAGTGATGTAACAGTACCAGGATCAAGGTAACACTGATGAACCATAGTGATGTGTAATCAGTACCATAGGATCAGGATCAAGGTAACACTGATGAACCATAGTGATGTAACAGTAACACTGATGAACCATAGTGACGTAACAGTACCAGGATCAAGGTAACACTGATGAACCATAGTGATGTAACAGTACGAGGATCAAGGTAACACTGATGAACCATAGTGATGTAACAGTACCAGGATCAAGGTAACACTGATGAACCATAGTGATGTAACAGTACCAGGATCAAGGTAACACTGATGAACCATAGTGATGTAACAGTACCAGGATCAAGGTAACACTGATGAACCATAGTGATGTAACAGTACCAGGATCAAGGTAACACTGATGAACCATAGTGATGTAACAGTACCAGGATCAAGGTAACACTGATGAACCATAGTGATGTAACAGTACCAGGATCAAGGTAACACTGATGAACCATAGTGATGTAACAGTACCAGGATCAAGGTAACACTGATGAACCATAGTGATGTAACAGTACCAGGATCAAGGTAACACTGATGAACCATAGTGATGTAACAGTACCAGGATCAAGGTAACACTGATGAACCATAGTGATGTAACAGTACCAGGATCAAGGTAACACTGATGAACCATAGTGATGTAACAGTACCAGGATCAAGGTAACACTGATGAACCATAGTGATGTAACAGTACCAGGATCAAGGTAACACTGATGAACCATAGTGATGTAACAGTACCAGGATCAAGGTAACACTGATGAACCATAGTGATGTAACAGTACCAGGATCAAGGTAACACTGATGAACCATAGTGATGTAACAGTACCAGGATCAAGGTAACACTGATGAACCATAGTGATGTAACAGTACCAGGATCAAGGTAACACTGATGAACCATAGTGATGTAACAGTACCAGGATCAAGGTAACACTGATGAACCATAGTGATGTAACAGTACCAGGATCAAGGTAACACTGATGAACCATAGTGATGTAA
Source organism: Cherax quadricarinatus (assembly GCF_038502225.1). Lineage (NCBI taxonomy): Eukaryota > Metazoa > Arthropoda > Malacostraca > Decapoda > Parastacidae > Cherax > Cherax quadricarinatus. The sequence goes on from NW_027197427.1 coordinate 24,887, forward strand.
CAGTACCAGGATCAAGGTAACACTGATGAACCATAGTGATGTAACAGTACCAGGATCAAGGTAACACTGATGAACCATAGTGATGTAACAGTACCAGGATCAAGGTAACACTGATGAACCATAGTGATGTAACAGTACCAGGATCAAGGTAACACTGATGAACCATAGTGATGTAACAGTACCAGGATCAAGGTAACACTGATGAACCATAGTGATGTAACAGTACCAGGATCAAGGTAACACTGATGAACCATAGTGATGTAACAGTACCAGGATCAAGGTAACACTGATGAACCATAGTGATGTAACAGTACCAGGATCAAGGTAACACTGATGAACCATAGTGATGTAACAGTACCAGGATCAAGGTAACACTGATGAACCATAGTGATGTAACAGTACCAGGATCAAGGTAACACTGATGAACCATAGTGATGTAACAGTACCAGGATCAAGGTAACACTGATGAACCATAGTGATGTAACAGTACCAGGATCAAGGTAACACTGATGAACCATAGTGATGTAACAGTACCAGGATCAAGGTAACACTGATGAACCATAGTGATGTAACAGTACCAGGATCAAGGTAACACTGATGAACCATAGTGATGTAACAGTACCAGGATCAAGGTAACACTGATGAACCATAGTGATGTAACAGTACCAGGATCAAGGTAACACTGATGAACCATAGTGATGTAACAGTACCAGGATCAAGGTAACACTGATGAACCATAGTGATGTAACAGTACCAGGATCAAGGTAACACTGATGAACCATAGTGATGTAACAGTACCAGGATCAAGGTAACACTGATGAACCATAGTGATGTAACAGTACCAGGATCAAGGTAACACTGATGAACCATAGTGATGTAGCAGTACCAGGATCAAGGTAACACTGATGAACCATAGTGATATAACAGTACCAGGATCAAGGTAACACTGATGAACCATAGTGATGTGCCAAGAGGCCAGAAGTCAGTGACACTGTACCAGGAGTCAAGGTAACACTGATGAACCATAGTGACCTTCCAGGATAACCCAAAAAAGTCAAAGTGACTTATTTCCACTGAGATCCTTGTGATATCTTATTGTTATCCATGCTCTCCCTCCCTCACTATGTTGCCCTCTCTTTATGTCTCTCTCTCTCTCTCTCTCTCTTGGCCGGACACAAAGAGTCTAGAGAAAACCTTTTGCTTTCTTTCAAGCAACATCACACACTATATTCCCACCCTTTGCTCCTCCCACTCTCCCCTTCCCCCTTCACCCTGCTCCTCCCTCTCTTCCCCTCCCTCTCCCCCTGCTCCTCCCTTTTCCCCCTCCCTTTCTCTCTCCCCCTCCCTCTCTCTCTCTCCCCCTCCCTCTTCCCCCTGCTCCTCCCACTCCCCCTTCACCCTGCTCCTCCCTCTGTCCCCTCCCCCTTCACCCTGTTCCTCACTCTATCCCCTCCCCCTTCACCCTGCTCCTCCCACTCTCCCCCTCCCCCTTCCCCCTGCTCCTACCACTCTCCCCCTCCCTCTTCACCCTGCTCCTCTCACTCTCCCCCTTCCCCCTGCTCCTCCCACTCTCCCCCTCCCCCTTCACCCTGCTCCTCCCGCTCTCCCCCTCCCTCTTCCCCCTGCTCCTCCCTCTCTCTCTCCCCCTCCCTCTTACCCCTTCTCCTCCCTCTTCCCCTGCTCCTTCCACTCTCCCCCTCCCTCTTCCCCCTGATCCTCCCTCTCCCCCTGCTCCTCTCACTCTCCCCCTCCCTCTTCACTCTGCTCCTCCCTCTCTCCCCCTCCCTCCCTCTCCGCTGTTCCTCCCACTCTCCCCCTCCCTCTTCCCCTCCTCCTCCCTGTCTCCCCCACCCTCTTCCCCCGCTCCTCCCTCTCCCCCTTGCTCCCCCCTCTTCGCCCTGCTCCTCTGTCTCCCCCCTCCCTCTCTCCAGCTACTCCCTCTCTCCCACTCCCTCTGCTCCTCCCTCTCCCCCCTGCACCTCCCTTTTACCCCTGTTCCTCCCTCTTCCCCCTGCTCCTTCCTCTCCCTCCATGGTAGAATTGCTGGTGTCTTTTGTCTGTCTCATAAATATGCAAGATTACAGGTACGTCTTGCTACTTCTACTTACACTTAGGTCACACTACACATACATGTACACGTTTATTTATACACACTCATCTGAGTTTTCTTTGATTTTATCTTAATAGTTCTTGTTCTTATTACTTTTCCTTTTATATCCATGGGGAAGTGGAATAAGAATCTTTCCTCCGTAAGCCATGCGTGTTGTAAAAGTCAACTAAAATGCCGGGAACAATGGGCTAGTAACCCCTTTTCCTGTAATAATTACTAAAAAGAATAAGAAGAAAATTGTCAAAGTGGGATGTCTGAATGTGCGTGGATGTTGTGCGAATGATAAGAAAGAGATGATTGTGGATGTTATGAATGAGAAGAAGCTGGATGTCCTGGCTTTAAGTGAAACAAAGCTGAAGGGGGTGGGAGAGTTTCAGTGGAGAGGAATAAATGGGATTAGGTCAGGGGTTTCAAATAGAGTTAGAGCTAAAGAAGGAGTAGCAATAATGTTGAAGGATAAGCTATGGCAGGAAAAGAGGGACTATAAATGTATTAATTCAAGGATTATGTGGAGTAAAATAAAGGTTGGATGTGAAAAGTGGGTTATAGTAAGCGTATATGCACCTGGAGAAGAGAGAAGTGTAGAGGAGAGAGAGAGATTTTGGGAAATGTTGAGTGAATGCGTGGGGAGTTTTGAACCAAGTGTGAGAGTACTTGTGGTTGGGGATTTCAATGCTAAAGTGGGTAAAAATGTTGTGGAGGAAGTAGTAGGTAAATTTGGGGTGCAACGGGTAAATGAAAATGGGGAGCCTTTAATTGAGCTATGTGTAGAAAGAGGTTTGGTAATAAGTAATACATATTTTATGAAAAAGAGGATAAATAAATATACAAGGTATGATATAGCACGTAATGAAAGTAGTTTGTTAGATTATGTATTGGTGGATAAAAGGTTGATGGGTAGGCTCCAGGATGTACATGTTTATAGAGGGGCTACCGATATATCGGATCATTATTTAGTTGTAGCTACGGTTAGAGTAAGAGGTAGATGGCACAAGAGGAAAATGGCAAGAAATAAGAGAGGTGACAGTGTATAAACTAAGGGAGGAGGAAGTTCGGGTGAGATATAAGCAACTATTGGCAGAAAGGTGGGCTAGTGCAAGTATGAGTAGTGGGGGGTTGAAGAGGGTTGGAATAGTTTTAAAAATGGAGTATTAGAATGTGGGGCAGAAGCTTGTGGTTATAGGAGGGTGGGTGCAGGAGGAAAGAGGAGTGATTGGTGGAATAATGAGGTAAAGGGTGTGATAAAAGAGAAAAAGGTAGCTTATGAGAGGTTTTTACAAAGCAGAAGTGTTATAAGAAGAGTAGAGTATATGGAGAGTAAAAGAAAGGTGAAGAGAGTGGTGAGAGAGTGCAAAAGGAGAGCAGATGATAGAGTGGGAGAGGCACTGTCAAGAAATTTTAATGAAAATAAGAAAAAATTTTGGAGTGAGTTAAACAAGTTAAGAAAGCCTAGGGAACAAATGGATTTGTCACTTAAAAACAAAGTAGGGGAGTTAGTAGCTGGGGAGATGGAGGTATTGGGTAGATGGCGAGAATATTTTGAGGAACTTTTAAATGTCGACGAAGAAAGGGAGGCGGTAATTTCATGCACTGGCCAGGGAGGTATACCATCTTTTAGGAGTGAAGAAGAGCAGGATGTGAGTGTGGGGGAGGTGCGTGAGGCATTACGTAGAATGAAAGGGGGTAAAGCAGCTGGAACTGACGGGATCATGACAGAAATGTTAAAAGCAGGGGGGATATAGTGTTGGAGTGGTTGGTATTTTTGTTTAATAAATGTATGAAAGAGGGGAAGGTACCTAGGGATTGGCAGAGAGCATGTATAGTCCCTTTATATAAAGGGAAGGGGGACAAAAGAGATTGTAAAAATTATAGAGGAATAAGTTTACTGAGTATACCAGGAAAAGTGTACGGTAGGGTTATTATTGAAAGAATTAGAGGTAAGACAGAATGTAGGATTGCGGATGAGCAAGGAGGTTTTAGAGTGGGTAGGGGATGTGTAGATCAAGTGTTTACATTGAAGCATATATGTGAACAGTATTTAGATAAAGGTAGGGAAGTTTTTATTGCATTTATGGATTTAGAAAAGGCATATGATAGAGTGGATAGGGGAGCAATGTGGCAGATGTTGCAAGTATATGGAATAGGTGGTAAGTTACTAAATGCTGTAAAGAGTTTTTATGAGGATAGTGAGGCTCAGGTTAGGGTGTGTAGAAGAGAGGGAGACTACTTCCCGGTAAAAGTAGGTCTTAGACAGGGATGTGTAATGTCACCATGGTTGTTTAATATATTTATAGATGGGGTTGTAAAAGAAGTAAATGCTAGGGTGTTCGGGAGAGGGGTGGGATTAAATTATGGGGAATCAAATACAAAATGGGAATTGACACAGTTACTTTTTGCTGATGATACTGTGCTTATGGGAGATTCTAAAGAAAAATTGCAAAGGTTAGTGGACGAGTTTGGGAGTGTGTGTAAAGGTAGAAAGTTGAAAGTGAACATAGAAAAGAGTAAGGTGATGAGGGTATCAAATGATTTAGATAAAGAAAAATTGGATATCAAATTGGGGAGGAGGAGTATGGAAGAAGTGAATGTTTTCAGATATTTGGGAGTTGACGTGTCAGCGGATGGATTTATGAAGGATGAGGTTAATCATAGAATTGATGAAGGAAAAAAGGTGAGTGGTGCATTGAGGTATATGTGGAGACAAAAAACGTTATCTATGGAGGCAAAGAAGGGAATGTATGAAAGTATAGTAGTACCAACACTCTTATATGGGTGTGAAGCTTGGGTTGTAAATGCTGCAGCAAGGAGGCGGTTGGAGGCAGTGGAGATGTCCTGTCTAAGGGCAATGTGTGGTGTAAATATTATGCAGAAAATTCGGAGTGTGGAAATTAGGAGAAGGTGTGGAGTTAATAAAAGTATTAGTCAGAGGGCTGAAGAGGGGTTGTTGAGGTGGTTTGGTCATTTAGAGAGAATGGATCAAAGTAGAATGACATGGAGAGCGTATAAATCTGTAGGGGAAGGAAGGCGGGGTAGGGGTCGTCCTCGAAAAGGTTGGAGGGAGGGGGTAAAGGAGGTTTTGTGGGCGAGGGGCTTGGACTTCCAGCAAGCGTGCGTGAGCGTGTTAGATAGGAGTGAATGGAGACGAATGGTATTTGGGACCTGACGAGCTGTTGGAGTGTGAGCAGGGTAATATTTAGTGAAGGGATTCAGGGAAACCGGTTATTTTTATATAGCCGGACTTGAGTCCTGGAAATGGGAAGTACAATGCCTGCACTTTAAAGGAGGGGTTTGGGATATTGGCAGTTTGGAGGGATATGTTGTGTATCTTTATACGTATATGCTTCTAAACTGTTGTATTCTGAGCACCTCTGCAAAAACAGTGATTATGTGTGAGTGAGGTGAAAGTGTTGAATGATGATGAAAGTATTTTCTTTTTGGGGATTTTCTTTCTTTTTGGGTCACCCTGCCTCGGTGGGAGACGGCCGACTTGTTAAATATATATATATATATATATATATATATATATATATATATATATATATATATATATATATATATATATATATATATATATATATATATTCTCTCTCTCTCTCTCTCTCTCTCTCTCTCTCTCTCTCTCTCTCTCTCTTTCTCTCTCTCTTTCTCTCTCTCTGTCTCTCTCTCTCTCTCTGTCTCTCTCTCTGTCTCTCTCTCTCTCTCTGTCTCTCTCTCTCTCTCTCTCTCTGTCTCTGTCTGTCTCTCTGTCTGTCTCTCTCTCTGTCTGTCTCTCTGTCTCTCTGTCTGTCTCTCTCTCTCTCTCTCCTGCGCTACAATGACAGAAAACGTATATGTGTTTTTCAGGTAAGACTCAACAATCCACAGGAGGTACCGTTACCTTTTAGATTACAAAGTAAATAAGCAAGTAAACCTACTTTCGTAAGGTAGTTTTATAAATATGATGCTCTTGCACTTATCTAGCTGTCAGTGTAGTTGATCCTAGGTAATGCAAGGTAATTTACACATATGTTACTAGGTATGATAATTGTAATAATGTGTACGTTTACCTAAATAAACTTACCCTAGTTCGCACTTACCAGTAGCACCTGTGTCTCAATACAGCTACAGTTCATTGGTGACATTATTCTCTGCATAACTATAGGCTTTCTACATTCACAACCAAATGTCAACCATCTCTGTACAAACATTGTATCGTCATCCATCTCTATACAAACATTGTATCGTCACCCATCTCTGTACAAACATTGTATCGTCATCCATCTCTGTACAAACATTGTCTCATCAACCATCTCTGTACAAACATTGTATCGTCAACCATCTCTGCACAAACATTGTATCGTCAACCATCTCTGTACAAACATTGTATCGTCATCCATCTCTGTACAAACATTGTATCGTCAGCCATCTCTGTACAAACATTGTATCGTCAACCATCTCTGCACAAACATTGTATCGTCAACCATCTCTGTACAAACATTGTATCGTCATCCATCTCTGTACAAACATTGTATCGTCAACCATCTCTGTACAAACATTGTATCGTCATCCATCTCTGTACAAACATTGTATCGTCAACCATCTCTGTACAAACATTGTATCGTCAACCATCTCCGTACAAACATTGTATCGTCAACCATCTCTGTACAAACATTGTATCGTCAACCATCTCTGTACAAACATTGTATCGTCAACCATCTCTGTACAAACATTGTATCGTCAACCATCTCTGTACAAACATTGTATCGTCACCCATCTCTGTACAAACATTGTATCGTCAACCATCTCTGTACAAACATTGTATCGTCAACCATCTCTGTACAAACATTGTATCGTCAACCATCTCTGTACAAACATTGTATCGTCACCCATCTCTGTACAAACATTGTATCGTCAACCATCTCTGTACAAACATTGTATCGTCACCCATCTCTGTACAAACATTGTATCGTCAACCATCTCTGTACAAACATTGTATCGTCAACCATCTCTGTACAAACATTGTCTCATCACCCATCTCTGTACAAACATTGTATCGTCAACCATCTCTGTACAAACATTGTATCGTCAACCATCTCTGTACAAACCTAGAACAAATTAACTCGGTGGCACTAGATGTATGCTCAAGGCTTATTCCCTTAAGAAAAAGGAGAAGATGTAAACTAGAAAGAGAAAGACGCTCCCTATACAGGCGAAGGCAACGAATAACAGAGCGGCTACAAGATGCCAATATATCTGCATTATGTATGGAGTCACTGGTCAGAGAAATAGTAAATATCGAACTAAAGCTAAAGGAATCTTACATGGGTCAACAAACGCTGGAAGAACTAAATCCATAAATGAAATTGCAAGAAACCCAAACTATTTCTTTTCTTATGCCAAATCAAAGTCGAGAACAACGTCCAGTATTGGGCCCCTACTTAAACAAGATGGGTCCTACACAGATGACAGCAAGGAAATGAGTGAGCTACTCAAGTCCCAATATGACTCAGTTTTTAGCAAGCCGCTAACCAGACTGAGAGTCGAAGATCAAAATGAATTTTTTATGAGACAGAATTTGGTAGACACAAGCCTATCCGATGTTATCCTGACGCCAAATGACTTCGAACAGGCGATAAATGACATGCCCATGCACTCTGCCCCAGGGTCAGATTCATGGAACTCCGTGTTCATCAAGAACTGCAAGAAGCCCCTATCACGAGCCTTTTCCATCCTATGGAGAGGGAGCATGGACGCTGGGGGTCGTCCCACAGTTACTAAAAACAACAGACATAGCCCCACGCCACAAAGGGGGCAGTAAAGCAACAACAAAGAACTACAGACCAATAGCACTAACATCCCATATCATAAAAATCTTTGAAAGGGTCCTAAGAAGCAAGATCACCACCCATCTAGAAACCCATCAGTTACACAACCCAGGGCAACATGGGTTTAGAACAGGTCGCTCCTGTCTGTCTCAACTATTGGATCACTACGACAAGGTCCTAAATGCACTAGAAGACAAAAAGAATGCAGATGTAATATATACAGACTTTGCAAAAGTCTTCGACAAGTGTGACCATGGCGTAATAGCGCACAAAATGCGTGCTAAAGGAATAACAGGAAAAGTTGGTAGATGGATCTATAATTTCCTCACTAACAGAACACAGAGAGCAGTCGTCAACAGAGTAAAGTCCGAGGCAGCTACGGTGAAAAGCTCTGTTCCACAAGGCACAGTACTGGCTCCCAGTGTTCCATAAGGCACAGTACTGGCTCTGTGTTCCACAAGGTACAGTACTGGCTCCCAGTGTTCCACAAGGCACAGTACTGGCTCCCAGTGTTCCACAAGGTACAGTACTGGCTCTCAGTGTTCCACAAGGTACAGTACTGGCTCCCAGTATTCCACAAGGTACAGTACTCGCTCCCATCTTGTTTCTCATCCTTATATCTGACATAGACAGGGATGTCAGCCACAGTACCGTGTCTTCCTTTGCAGATGACACCGATCTGCATCTGCTAGAAAAATGACAGGATAGATAATGAGAACCATCAAAACTAGGAATGCCAAGCCCATGATGACACTCTTCAGGTCACTTGTTCTATCTAGGCTGGAATATTGCTGCACACTAACAGCACCTTTCAAGGCAGGTGAAATTGCCGACCTAGAAAATGTACAGAGAACTTTCACGGCGCGCATAACGGAGATAAAACACCTCAATTACTGGGAGCGCTTGAGGTTTCTAAACCTGTATTCCCTGGAACGCAGGAGGGAGAGATACATGATTATATACACCTGGAAAATCCTAGAGGGACTAGTACCGAACTTGCACACGAAAATCACTCACTACGAAAGCAAAAGACTTGGCAGACGATGCACCATCCCCCCAATGAAAAGCAGGGGTGTCACTAGCACGTTAAGAGACCATACAATAAGTGTCAGGGGCCCGAGACTTTTCAACTGCCTCCAGGCATACATAAGGGGGATTACCAATAGACCCCTGGTGCAGCCAGCAGTAACAGCCTGGTTGATCAGGCCCTGATCCACCATGAGGCCTGGTCACAGACCGGGCCGCGGGGGCGTTGACCCCCGGAACTCTCTCCAGGTAAACTCCAGGTATATCGAAATAAATCTTTGGCTTAATAATAATATCTTTATTTACTACAAGTACATGTACAAGGTATACACACCATAGCTGACATCACTGACATACTACTATATAGAAAGTCCCTTGTTATGCTGAGCATTTAACGCAAATTAGGTCAGTTTTGTCCCAGGATGCGACCCACACCAGTCCACTAACACCCAGGTACCTATTTTACTGATGGGCAAAGATGGACTACAGGTGTGAGGAAACACGCCCAATGTTTTCACCTTTGACGGAAATCGAACCAAAGACCCTCAGCTTGTGACACGAGAGGCTTGCCTACCAGGCCACGAGCCACACGTAGCATAATTATGTAAGTATATTTAAGTAAAGGTGCACATAAGTACAATTAATATACATAATATGATAAAGTCAGACAAAGTGACTTAATTCCATTAAGAAGAATCATTCTCTTAAGACCAAGAACTGTGACTTTGTAAATGGTCCAAGTTGGACCGAAACGTCGTCGTAAACTCCTCACTTCTATGTGCGGGTTATTTGTGTATCGTTCCAGTCACGGTATTGTGCCTTTTTTTGTTATTTAATAACTGTTCCTGTTGCAATATCTGCTGCTAAGAGATAAGATATGATTCTGTTCGGATTTTTAACCCCGGAGGGTTAGCCACCCAGGATAACCCAATATACATGTATGTATCTTATATCCACTGAGGTCCTCAATCTTGCCCCCGACCCCCACCAGGATGCCAGCCATACCAGTCCACTAACACCCAGGTACCTACTTGCTAGGTGAACGGGGACAGTAGGTGTAAGGAAACATGCCAAATGTTTTCACCAGAAAGAGATACATGATACACTTGGAAAATCCTAGAGGGATTAGTTTACCTGGAGAGGGTTTCGGGGGTCAACGCCCCCGCGGCCCGGTCTGAGACCAGGCCTCTTGGTGGATCAGGGTCTGATCAACCAGGCTCTTACTGCTGGCCGCACGCAAGCTGACGTACGAACCACAGCCCGGTTGGTCAGGTACTGACTTTAGGTGCCTGTCCAGTGCCTTCTTGAAGACAGTCAGGGTCTATTGGTAATCCCCCTTATGTATGCTGGGAGGCAGTTGAACAGTCTTGGGCCCCGGACACTTATTGTGTTGTCTCTCAGTGTACTCGTGGCGCCCCTGCTTTTCATGGTGGGAATGTTACATCACCTGCCGAGATTTTGCTGTCATAGGAAGTGATATTCGTGTGCAGGTTTGGTACCAATCCTTCCAGGACCTTCCAAGTGTATATTATAAAGTATCTCTCTCGCCTGCGTTCGAGGGAATATACCAAATTTACACACGAAAAGCACTCCCTATGACAGCAAAAGACTCGGCAGGAGATGCAACATTCCTCCAATGAAAAGCAGGCTAACCCAGTGGTTCCCAAACTTTTTCAGCTTGTTACCCAATTTAACATGCCACATAAAGCATGTTACCCCTTTCACAAAATGTTGTTATTATTGATATATATGGCTAAACGTGAACGTATACAGCCTCGCATACTCTGCTAATCCTAGCAAAACCATTGAAAACGTAAGAACCACACATACATTATATATAAAATTAATAATAGCTACAAATTCACAGTAACAGTGGGTAAATACTAACTATATACTGCACAGGGCAGTACACATACATACCAGCTTATGTCTACCTCGGCTGATGCTCACAGATAAACTGACAGTGTGAAATAGAGGCAGCCTCAGGAAGTGAGTGACGCGTACTGGACAGGTCGATCTGGGCTACTGAGTGACTTTTGTCCTGAAGCATACTTGTCAAAATACTTTTGGGTTTCCACACACTTAGCTATATATTTCTTCTTTTCTAATACTGTATATTAGTTTTTGATGTTTATTGTTATTTGGTTTAACTTTATTACTTACTTATAATAGGTTTACTTTACAACTTTATATACTAAGACAAAGTTAACAATAATCCTCATACCGGGTACCGCATTGTTTTCTTGATTTTCAGAATTCATAACTTTTTTTCTGTCACCCCTCCATTACCCCCCAAAAATGGTTAAATTACCCCCAGGGGGTAATTTACCCCCAGTTTGGGAACCACTGCAATAAACCTAACCATAGATGGCAACACTCAACACGCCTTTGTTTACATCAGAACAGCTGTGTTTTCCCGCTAATGGGTGAGTATGGGAGATTCCTCTCCAATTTTCTGTAGTTTATATGATTTGATAGTCTTATGCATGATGCAATGATAACAATAATGGTCAGTGATTTATAAAGGGAATAATAGTGCTGTAGTGGTTATGCTGAATATAATAGGTACATGATGTCACTACTTTAATAGCCTAATCTAGTAATACTATGCTGTCTTGAGTTTATTCTCTTTAAAATGCATGATTTAACAAGATAGTTATAATGGCTGTTGGTAAATGGTTTTGGTTGTCTTGATGTACTTTCCCTATTAAATTTAATCTAAATAGCCAGAATGTATTTAATTAGACCTTAAACAGGCTCACACCGACCCCCCCCACCCCCAAGCTGGAAGGGGTCGCTTCGCTTACCCGTAACTCAAAGGGGCCCCGCCAATCTGAATAGCCTAGGGCCCGGAGACTTCTTAATCCGGCCCTGTGTACTCTGTTGTATTTTCATTGTCCCTCAATGGAAATAAGTAAAAGCTCCACAATTGAAATAAGTCACTGTCTGACTTTTTTGGGTTATCCCAGGTTCTCTACACATATACTGCTATGTATGATAATCGATATAACTGTATGTGTATACCTAAATAAGCTTACTTACTGACTAACTTCCAGGTATCTACTGACTGCTAGGTGAACAATGAGAGCAGTTGTAAGGAAACACGCCCAAGGTTTCCACCCGGCCAGCACTCGAATCACGGACACTTATTGTATGAGGCGAGAGTGTTCCCAACCAAGCCACGGGACACCAACATGTAACCATTAATAACCTGATCAGTCAACATCGGGATTCCTAATGTTACACAGGAACTTAAACCAAATTTGCAGATGACAATTTTTATTTTAAATGCTGATCCGACTGTTCTCAACAACACAGTGAATCCCGAACTAACAAATGTCTGAGAGTAATGTAAAAAAATGTTCATTTGAACATTAAGGTAAAAACATACTGGTCAATAGGCAACCCCAGGGTAAATTTTTGGGAATATACCCGGAGAACAAACTAACATTCAACACATCCACAACATTCCTATATAAAAAAAAAACCTCCAAAACAGTAGTTATTCTGTCTCAAACATGGCTATTATGACTCTCAAACATCCCTGTTGACTGTGTACTAGTCTGTAATTTATCCATACCTCAACTATGTTATCTGTGCCACCGGTGGATCAACAAGAGTTAATCACTGCAAAAAACTCTCTCTCAGAATACTGACTCACTGAGGCTCCAGACAACATTCCCCTCAAGGAAGGTTCCTTGATGTTGGTGAGGGGCTCTTGATTTAGGGAATTGGATCTGTGCTCCAGTTCCCCGAATTAAGCCTGAATGCCTTCCACATCCCCCCCAGGCGCTGTATAATCCTCCGGGTTTAGCGCTTCCCCATTGATTATAATAATAATCCAGACAACATACACTGTCCTTATTCAATAGTTTAAATATGCTTAACCTACACAATATTCACACTTTCTACCGTGTACACTATATTTACACGACTCTCAACCCACTGCCTGAAAATATCAAGTTTCCCATCTGACAACCTCTTTAATGATGCGGTGTCTCGTAGGTAGGTTGGTAGCACACTTTACACACTGAGGTCCGTGGTTCGATCTCCGGTATGGGTGGAAATATTAGGGCATGTTTCATTAGGACATCTGCTGTCCCTATTCACTTAGCAGTAAGTTGGTACCTGGGTGTTAGTTACCTTACATTTGCTGTCCATGTTTACCTAGCAGTAAGTAGGTACCTGGGTGTTACTTACCTTACACCTGCTGTCCATGCTCACCTAGAAGTAAGTTGGTACCTGGGTGTTAGTGGACTAGTGTGTGTGGCATCCTGGGACTAAATTGACCTAATTTACGGGAAATGCTCAGCATAGCTAGCGGCTTTCTACATAGTAGTATGTCACTGATGTCAGCTATGGTCTGTATACCTTGTACATGTACTGGAAGTAAATAAAATTATTATTATTACTATTATTAAAACTAACATAAAGGTTACATTGATTAACCTTGTTAATTTTCATATTATGATTCCACGACCTGACCTCAACCAGACCACAAAATGCAAGGTCAGTGAAGTGATGTTATTTTATATATAACTGAGCACTCTCACCGTGTTGTTAGACTGTAGTTGTGACTGTACTACAGTACACAACCTGTACTTACACTGTAGTTGTGACTGTACTACAGTACACAACCTGTACTTACACTGTAGTTGTGACTGTACTACAGTACACATGTACTCACACTGTAGTTGTGACTGTACTACAGTACACATGTACTCACACTGTAGTTGTGACTGTACTACAGTACACATGTACTCGCACTGTAGTTGTGACTGTACTACAGTACACATGTACTCACACTGTAGTTGTGACTGTACTACAGTACACATGTACTCACACTGTAGTTGTGACTGTACTACAGTACACATGTACTCGCACTGTAGTTGTGACTGTACTACAGTACACATGTACTCACACTGTAGTTGTGACTGTACTACAGTACACATGTACTCGCACTGTAGTTGTGACTGTACTACAGTACACAACATGTACTCACACTGTTATTGTGACTGTACTACAGTACACAACATGTACTCACACTGTAGTTGTGACTGTACTACAGTACACAACATGTACTCACACTGTAGTTGTGACTGTACTACAGTACACAACATGTACTCACACTGTTATTGTGACTGTACTACAGTACACAACATGTACTCACACTGTAGTTGTGACTGTACTACAGTACACATGTACTCACACTGTTATTGTGACTGTACTACAGTACACAACATGTACTCACACTGTTGTTGTGACTGTACTGCAGTACACATGTACTCACACTGTTATTGTGACTATACTACAGTACACATGCACTCACACCGTTCTTGTAACTGTAAGTAAGTAAGTAAGTAAGTTTATTCAGGTATACACAATACAGTTACATAGAATTATCATACATAGCAGCATATGTGTAGAGAACCTAGGATAACCCAAAAAAGTCAGACAGAGTGACTTATTTCCATTGGGGTCCTTTTACCTTATTATTATAATATAAAGGTTATAATATTTTCTTATTATTCTACAATGAAGATAACATCTTATTATCATACTAAAAAGACTATCTACTACACGAGGGTCATTAAGACTATCTACAATACGAGGGTCATTACTAGGAATAAGGTAAAATTTACACGTATGTTAGCTAAAAAATAGAAAATCATTCCCCTCCCTTTCTGTAGCTACATTCATCAGACACCTTTTGGCACTCTTCTTGAACTGGTTCATGCTATGACTGGCTTTGACATGTGCGGGCAGTCTGTTCCATTCCTTTATTGCTGTACAATAAAAGGTGTTTGAAGCCTGGCCACTGACTGTGGGTACTACAAAGTTGTGCTCTCTCCCCCTAGTACTATGATTGCTTTGGTTCCCAACCTTGACAAAATTGACAGCAAGATATTCTGGACACTGTTTGTGAGCAATTTTATAAACATGATTTAGCTTCAGTTGTTTTACTCTGTCTTCAACATTCAGCATATCCAACTGCTGTAATTCATCCTGGCCTACATGTTCTCTTGGTCCCAGCCCCAGGATGAATCTTACGATTTTGTTCTGGGTGATTTGCAGTCTATCTTTCAGTTTTTTTGTCAAGGCAGAGTACCAAGAAGAGCAAGCGTAATCCATATGGCATTGTATAAGGGCTAGACATAGGGTCCTGCGAGCCTCAGTAGGTAGACACTGTGCTTGTCTATACAGGAACTTCAGTCTGGCATTCGCTTTCTTTACTACACTGTTCCCTATCAATTCTCCTGACATGCATGGGTCAAAGGGGATTCCCAGATATTTTACTGATGAAACCAAAGTGATGGGCTCCCCATTACACTGAACATTAAAATTATTTACCCTTCTCAGTTTATGTTTCGTGCCAAAGAGAATGGCTTCAGTTTTCCCTAGGTGTAATGATAGTTTGTTGTCTACTAACCATTTGCTGCAGGACTCCAGTTCCAGTGTTAAAACATTAGCAATATCTTGTGGGTCTTTACCTGACACTAACAGAGCACTGTCATCTGCATACAGTAGGAGTTTGCACTTGACACTGATAGGCATATCATTGACATAACATAAGAATAATAAGGGACCCAGAATACTACCTTGGGGAACTCCACATGTTATCGGCAGGGGTTCTGATTCTGTTTTGTTGATTTTGACTATTTGTCTCCTGTTGCTAAGGTAGGACTTAAACCAGTCTACAGAACCTATACCGATAGCTTGAAGTTTATTACATAATATATTGTGGTTGACAGTATCGAAGGCCTTTTGCAGGTCTAAGGTTACCATACCTATGAGGTTCCCCTTTGACATTTCAGTTCTCAGGTAATCCATCAGATTAATAAGGGAGGTGTCGGTTGAGTAGGATCTTCTAAAGCCCGATTGATAGCTATGGAGAATGTTGTTGTCATTAAGGTACTTAACTACTTGAGAATACACCGCCCTCTCTAGAATTTTAGATATTATACTGAGTATACTAACAGGCCTATAGTTGCTTACATCAGACCTACTATTTTTCTTGAAGATAGGAGTAACTCTGGCCTCCTTGAACCCCTCCGGTACGGTATTAGTGGTGATTGATAGATTTATTATGTGAGCAATAGGGATTGACAGTTCAGAAGCACCATCTTTTAGGAACTTAGACGGGATGTTATCAGGGCCTGTGCTCTTAGTTGGGTTTAACCTGCTTAGTTCTTTTTGAATAAAGTCATGAGATACACTTACTAGTTGACAACTGTTTGGGGTTACCCCTTTATTGGTATAGTATGTTTGAAACTTATCAGAGTCTGTGTTAAAGGTATTTGATGCAGCTGGTAGTTTACTTACTAGTGTTGATGCAACAGATGTGTAGTAGGAATTAAAGCAATTTGCCACCTTAGATGTTTCGTGGCATACCTCATTATCGATAGTGAGTACTATGTTAGACCTATCTACTGGCTTATGGCTATACCCCAACTGTTTTAGTTGTTGCCAGAGCTTTCTGGGGTTATGCTTATACTCTTCAATTTTTGAGCAGTAGTGCTTTGCCTTTGCTCCTTTTATAAGTCTCTGTACTCTGTTCCTCACCCTTTGGAATTCATTTAGTGCTGCAATATCCTGTCTGTTTGCTTTAAATCTTTTTAGCAGCTGGTCTCTGAATTTCATATTATCTAATATCTCAGTATTCATCCAGGGTTCAGTTCTTCGTTTAATCCTAACCTCTTTAACTGGTGCAATATTATCAAGGATGGTAGTGAACATTGTTTTGAATTTTTCCCAGGCATCGTTTACGTCCGTGCAACTTGTTATCTCTGTCCAGTCACAATTGTGTAGCCTATTTACCAGTGTTTCTTTACTGTAGTTTCTAGTTGACCTCATTTTTATTGTCCTGTGTAGGCCTATCCTATCCCTAGTGATTTTCCTGGTGCAGTAAATGATGAAATGATCACTAAGACCTGTGGTAATGACGCCTGACTGACTAATGTTCTCAGAGCGGTTACAAAGTATGTGGTCAATTAGGGTGGCTGAGAACTGTGTGATCCGGGTTGGAGTATTAATTAGTTGAGTGTAACTATTTAATCCTAGAATTTGCTTATACCTTTTGCATAGCCCGTTATTTTGCTGCTGAAAACAGATATTGAAGTCGCCCAGTATTATTGTCTCGCAATTGTTTTCAACTCCGGACAAGACTCTGGAAAAGTCTTCTAAGAACTGGTCCTGGGTAGGAGGGCGGTAACTAGTTCCTACTAAGATGGGTTTGGTCTTAGGAAGCAGCACTTCAAACCATAGAATCTCCAGTTTATTGTTATTTAAATCAGGTCTTGGGTTGTAAGCTAAGTCATTTCTAATGTAGGCACATACTCCACCACCCTTTCTGTTCCTATCTAAGCGTTTTATATTGTAACCATCTATTTTGACCTCGTCGTCAGTCACCGTATCATCCAACCAAGATTCAGAGATGGTTATAACTGCCGCCCTAATTTTGTTAGCTAGAATCCTAATCTCTGCCAATTTAGGAAGAAGTGATCTTGCATTGACATGAATAAAGTGAAGGCCTGTTTTCATAAAACAATCATAATCATCAATATATGGCAATGGGTCATTTGTATTAAAATTAGGTAAATCAATGTCATCACTGCTAAAGGGTAACTGTGCCAAAGTGCATTTGTTACACACAAAATGAATTCTGGCACCGTTGCTATAATTGTACATACATCCATCATGCACCCACCCCTTACACATTTTACATAAGGTGCCTTTTCTGTTTTTCATGCGTACTTTAGTACAGTGTATGCACCTGTTTGGTAGTGTTTGAGATAATAATGGCTGTATTGTCTCACATTGACCTATGTATGCATTACATATGGAGTTAAGGTTATCATTCCTAGCTACTAGACCGTCATTATTGCCGTCATTTATCTGTCTGTTTTGCCTCTGCACAATAGTTTGAGGTCCTGGATTAATTTGGATATCACCACTTAAGAGCGCTACAATAAGAGCTGTGTGCCACTGTTTTTGTTTGGGTATGCGGTGTTGCCATACCTTGCGGCGATAGTGACATTTACTTTTCTGGTAGGATGGCAACTGTTGGGCTTTTACTGTCCAGGGCGCTGTTACTCCATTCACCTTTTCCAGCCCCCATGACTGATTTCTTTCTTCATGGAATTGAAGAAGAAATATAAATATAATTATGGCAGCCTGTACCCCCCTAATGCCTGCCATTTTCACTCTTCGCTCTTTTACTCATATACAATAATATTTATTTCTCTTTTCCAGTCCCTAGTACACTTAGTATCTGCTTTAGCAATCACCACTGAATTACTAGTAAAATTTCCTCTTCAAAACCCTCTTCACTGCTCACTTTTCCCTTAACTTCACAAACCCCTTACAGTTAACCCCTTATTACACACTCCCCTTCCCATCTCACTTCACAGTCTGGCTTCACCAATTAACTTCTAACTCCTTTCCATTCTGGTAGACCAGAAAGGTTTAATCCATGGTTTTATCCTTCCAAATCCCCCTCAATTCCATTTATCGGGGGTTGTGTGGTGTTGTTGACTGCCTGACCTGTTCTGCTGACTCAGCCATTTTTAAAACACTGAGGGGAGTAACGCCACCTACAACCTGACTTTCCTTGAGTTTATAGATATATTTGGCGTTTTCTGCTATGATTCTCTCACTGTACACTGGTCAGCTGAATATAGGTCAGCTACTAAAACATTAACCTTGACTGTTTAACTATTCACTTCTTTCTCACGACTGGCACTGAGGGATATCCGACCTATAACCTTGGAGTTTTGTACTGTTGATTTGACGATGTCTCCTGTGTTTCCCTCTCGTTAGCACTGGTACAGGTGATATGATGGTGGTACAGATATGATGCTACTGTCAACAGATGAACGTCAGTAAAGATGAGAATTTCACTTCGCTAGTTGTACGTCTGGCAGTAGCGGCTGTTTGGATGCCGGTCAGCCATGTTTAAATGCTCAATTCTTTCCCTCGTTTGGCACTGAAGAAAAAAGTCCTACAGACCTGTCATTTCCTTGGAGATTTAGTTGATCAGGTTTTCTGCCATGTTGTCTTCCCGTTAAACACTGGTGCAGTTGATATGGAGGTCAGTTATTTCATTGTAGTGGAAAACGTCTCATGTCTGGTTCACGTCTGGCAGCAGGTCTGGTACTTGAATGCCGGTCCCTCTTTTGTCATATTTAGTCCATTTCGTTGTCGTCACCGTCAGTTTTTATGTCACTATAGGTTCCTTGCATGTTGTTGCAGCAGTACTTGCAAATTTGGCCATCACTGGAGTTCGGATAGGCCCAGGGGACGGCAAGATATAGGAGCAGCCTTGTTGCTGCTTGCTGCGGCTGCGAGACAGAAAAGAGGCACTAAACTATAGACCAGTGTCACTGACGTGTATAGTATGCAAAGTCATGGAGAAGATTATCAGGAGGAGAGTGGTGGAACACCTGGAACGGAACGAGAGTATAAATGCCAACCAGCACGGATTCATGGAAGGCAAATCCTGTGTCACAAACCTTCTGGAGTTTTATGATAAAGTAACAGAAGTAAGACACGAGAGAGAAGGGGTGGGCACCTGCGACGAGCGGGGTCCCAGAGGGGTCGGTCCTAGGACCAGTGCTATTTTAGATTTAGAAGTGTCCCTGTTCGCAGATGATATTAAGTTAATGAGGAGAATTAAATCAGATGAGGATCAGACAGGACTTCAAAGAGACCTGGACAGGCTGGACACCTGGTACAGCAACTGGCTTCTCGAATTTAACCCCGCCAAATGCAAAGTCATCATGATCGGGGAAGGGTAAAGAAGACCGCAGACGGAGTATAGGCTAGGTGGCCAAACACTACAAACCTCGCTCAAAGAGAAAGATCTTGGGGTGAATATAACACCGAGCACGTCTCCGGAAGCACACATCAACCAGATAACTGCTGCAGCAAATGGGCGCCTGGCAAACCTGAGAACAGCGTTCCGATACCTTAGTAAGGAATCGTTCAAGACACTGTACACCGTGTACGTCAGGCCGATACTGGAGTATGCAGCACCTGTTTGGAACCCACACTTAATCAAGCACGTCAAGAAATTAGAGAAAGTGCAAAGGTTTGCGACAAGGTTAGTTCCAGAGCGAAGGGGAATGTCCAACGAAGAAAGGTTAAGGGAAATCGGCCTGACGACACTGGAGGACAGGAGGGTTAGGGTAGACATGATAACGATATACAAAACACTGCGTGGAATAGACAGGGTGGACAGAGACAAGAAGTTCCAGGGAGGGGACACAGAAACAAGGGGTCACAACTGGATGTTGAAGACCCAGATAAGTCAAAGGGATGTGAGGAATTATTTCTTCAGTCATAAAGTTGTCAGGAAGTGGAATAGCCTAGCAAGTGAGATAGTGGAGGCAGGAACCATACACAGCTTTAAGATGAGGTATAATAAAGCTCATGGAGCAGGGAGAAAGAGAGGACCTAGAAGCACACAGTTAAGAGGAGGGGCCAGGAGTTGAGTTTCGACCCCTGCAACCACAATTAGGTGAGTACAACTTGTACTTATACCCAATATCATCTTAAATAATATACTAGATCTAGATTTAAACCAAGTGTATGACTTAACGTTAACTGTGTCTCATATACATTGTATAATTACTGGAACAACAACAAGAAGAAAGAAAATAATAATAATAATAATAATAATAATAATAATAAGGAGGCCTGGTCACAGACCGGGCAGCGGGGGCGTTCACCCCTGGAACTCTCTCCAGGTAAACTCTCCAGGTAATAATAATAATAATAATAATAATAATAATAATAATAATAATAATTACGTAATAATACTACCACTAATAATAATAATAATAATAATAATAATAATAATAATAATAATAATAATAATAATAATAATAATAATCAGAAGAAGAAGAAGAAGAGGAGGAGGAGGAATATTTTTCGGATTGGTAATCTGGAGGGGTAATAATCTAGGATAATCCCCCCAAAAAAGCCCAGCTGGCTTAATTCCACTGGTATCCTTTGATGCTCTCCCCAGGATGCCACCCACTAACACCACAGGATGCCACCCACTAACACCACAGGATGCCACCCACTAACACCACAGGATGCCACCCACTAACACCACAGGATGCCACCCACTACCACCACAGGATGCCACCCACTAACACCACAGGATGCCACCCACTAACACACAACAGGATGCCACCCACTAACACCCCAGGATGCCACCCACTGCCACCCACTAACACCACACGATGCCACCCACTAACACCACAGGATGCCACCCACTAACACTCCAGGATGCCACCCACTAACACCACAGTATGCCACCCACTAACACAAAAGGATGCCACCCACTAACACCCCAGGATGCCACCCACTAACACCACAGGATGCCACCCACTAACACCACAGGATCCCACCCACTAACACCACAGGATGCCACCCTCTAACACCACTAACACCCCAGGATGCCACCCACTAACACAGGATGCCACCCACTAACCCACAGGATGCCACCCACTAACACCACAGGATGCCACCCACTAACACCACAGGATGCCACCCACTAACACCACAGGATGCCACTCACTAACACCACAGGATGCCACCCACCACCACTAACACCACAGGATGCCACCCACTAACACCACAGGATGCCACCCACTAACACCACAGGATGCCACCCACTAACACCACAGGAACACTAACACAGGATGCCACCCACTAACACCACAGGATGCCACCCACTAACACCTCAGGATGCCACCCACTAACACCACAGGATGCCACCCACTAACACCACAGGATGCCACCCACTAACACCACAGGATGCCACCCACTAACATCCCAGGATGCCACCCACTAACACCACAGGATGCCACCCACTAACACCACAGGATGCCACCCACTAACACCACAGGATGCCACCCACTAACACCACAGGATGCCACCCACTAACACAACAGGATGCCACCCACTAACACCACAGGATGCCCCCCACTAACACCACAGGATGCCACTCACTAACACCACAAGATGCCACCCACTAACACCACAGGATGCCACCCACTAACACCACAGGATGCCACCCACTAACACCCCAGGATGCCACCACTAACACCACAGGATGCCACCCACTAACACCACAGGATGCCACCCACTAACACCACAGGATGCCACCCACTAACACCACAGGATGCCACCCACTAACACCACAGGATGCCACCCACTAACACCACAGGATGCCACCCACTAACACCACAGGATGCCACCCACTAACACCACAGGATGCCACCCACTAACACAACAGGATGCCACCCACTAACACCACAGGATGCCCCCCACTAACACCACAGGATGCCACTCACTAACACCACAAGATGCCACCCACTAACACCACAGGATGCCACCCACTAACACCACAGGATGACACAGACTAACACCACAGGATGCCACCCGCTAACACCACAAGATGCCACCCACTAACACCACAGGATGCCACCCACTAACACCACAGGATGCCACCCACTAACACCATAGGATGCCACCCACTAACACCACAGGATGCCACCCACTAACACCACAGGATGCCACCCACTAACACCCCAGGATGCCACCCA
Organism: Cherax quadricarinatus; assembly: GCF_038502225.1. Classification (NCBI taxonomy): domain Eukaryota; kingdom Metazoa; phylum Arthropoda; class Malacostraca; order Decapoda; family Parastacidae; genus Cherax; species Cherax quadricarinatus. The sequence goes on from NW_027197427.1 coordinate 47,443, forward strand.
CTAATACCACAGGATGCCACCCTCTAACACCCCAGGATGCCACCCACTAACACCCCAGGATGCCACCCACTAACACCCCAGGATGCCACCCACTAACACCAGAGGATGCTATCCACTAACACCCCAGGATGCCTCCCACTAACACCCTAGGATGTCACCCACTAACACCCCAGGAAGTCACCCACTAACACCCCAGGATGCCACCCACTAACACCACAGGATGCCACCCACTAACACCCCAGGATGACATCCACTAACACCCCATGATGCCACCCACTAACACCACAGTAAGCCACCCACTAACACCCCAGGATGTCACAACTAACACCCCTACTGACACCCCAGGATGCTAACACCCCCCACCAAAACCCCAGGATGCCACTCACTACCATCCCAGGATGCCATCCACTAACACCCCAGGATCCCACCCACTAGCACTCCAGGATGCCACCCACTAACACTCCAGGATGCCACCTACTAACACCCCAGAATATCATCCACTAACACCCCATGATGCCACCCACTAATACTCCAGGATGCCACCCACTAACACACGAGGATGCCATCCAATAACACTCCAGGATGCCGCCCACTAACACCCCAGGACGTTATCAACTAACACCCCATGATGTCATCCACTAACACTCCAGGATGCCACCCACTAACATCCCAGGATGCCACCCACTAGCACTCTAGGATGCCATCCACTAACACTCCAGGATGCCACCTACTAACACCCCAGAATATCATCCACTAACACCCCAGGATGTCATCCACTAACACTCCAGGATGCCACCCACTAACACCCCAGAATGTCATCCACTAACACCCCAGAATGTCATCTACTAACACTCCAGGATGCCACCCACTAACACTTCAGGATGCCACCCACTAACACAACAGGATGCCACCCACTAACACCCCAGGATGCCACCCACTAACACCACAGGATGCCACCCACTAACATCCCAGGATGCCACCTAACACCCCAGAATATCATCCACTAACACCCCAGGATGTCATCCACTACACTCCAGGATGCCACCCACTAACACCCCAGAATGTCATCCACTAACATCCCAGAATGTCATCCACTAACACTCCAGGATGCCACCCACTAACACCTCAGTATGCCACCCACTAACACAAAAGGATGCCACCCACTAACACCCCAGGATGCCACCCACTAACACCACAGGATGCCACCCACTAACATCCCAGGATGCCACCCACTAACACCCCAGGATGATGAGACCCACTAACACCCCAGGATGCCACCCACACACCACAGAATAACTAACCCACAGGATGCCACCCACTAACACTAACCCACCACAGAATGCCATTCCACCCAGGATGCCGCCCTAACACCCCAGGATCCCTAACCCACTAACACTAACACATGCCACCCACTAACATCCCAAGATGCCACCCACTAACACCCCAGGATGCCACCCACCTCTAGGATGTCATCCACTAACACTCTGCCAACACACCTCAGGATGCCACATAACACAACAGGATGCCACCCACTAACACCCCAGGATGCCACCCACTAACACCACAGGATGCCACCCACTAACATCCCAGGATGCCACCCACTACCCCAGGATGCCACCCACCACAGGATGCCACACCCCAGGATGCCACCCACCAACACCACTAACACCCCAGGATGCCACCCACTAACACCACAGGATGCCACCCACTAACACCCCAGGATGCCACATACTAACACCACAGGATGCCACCCACTAACACCACAGGATGCCACCCACTAACACCCCAGGATGTCACCAACTAACACCCCAGGATGCCACCCACTAACACCCCAGGATGTCACCAACTAACACCCCGGATGCCACCCACTAACACCCCAGGATGTCACCAACTAACACCCCAGGATGTCACCAACTAACACCCCAGGATGCCACCCACTAACACCCCAGGATGTCACCAACTAACACCCCGGATGCCACCCACTAACACCCCAGGATGTCACCAACTAACACCCCAGGATGCCTCCCACTAACACCCCAGGATGTCACCAACTAACACCCCGGATACCACCCACTAAGACCCCAGGATGTCACCAACTAACACCCCAGGATGCCACCCACTAACACCCCAGGATGTCACCAACTAACACCCCAGGATGCCACCCACTAACACCCCAGGATGTCACCAACTAACACCCCAGGATGCCACCCACTAACACCCCAGGATGTCACCAACTCCCAGGATGCCACTCACTAACCCCGGATGCCACCCACTAACACCCCAGGATGTCACCAACTAACACCCCAGGATGCCACCCACTAACACCCCAGGATGCCACCCACTAACACTCCAGGATGCCACCCACTAACGCTCCAGGATGCCACCCACTAACACACCAGGATGCCAACCAATAACACTCTAGGATGCCGCCCACTAACACCCGATGATGTCATCCACAAATACTCCAGGACGCCACCCACTAAAACCCCAGGATGTTATCCGCTAACACTCCAGGATGCCACCCACTAACACCACAGGATATCACCCACTAACACTCCAGGGTGCCACCCACTAACACCCCAAGGATGCCACCCACTAAAACCCCAGAAGGCCATCTTTAACACCCCCAGGATGCCACACACTAACACCCCCAGTGTGCCACCCACTAACACCTCAGAAGGCCATCTCTAACACCTCCAGGATGCCACCCACTAACACCCCCAGGACGCCACCCACTAACACCCCAGAAGGCCATCTCTAACACCCCCAGGATGCCACCCACTAACACCCCAGAAGGCCATCTCTAACACCCCCAGGATGCCACCCACTAGCATCCCAGAAGGCCATCTCTAACACCCCCTGTATGCCGCCCATTAACACCCTCAGAATGCCACCCACTAACACCCCAGAAGGCCACCCACTAACGCCCCGAGGATGCTACTCACTAACACCTCAGGATGCCATCCACTAACACCTCAGGATGCCACCCACTAATATCCCAAGATGCCACCCACTAACACCCCAGGATGCCATCCAATAACACCCCCAGGATGCCACCCACTAACACCCAGGTACCTCCTTAACACTAGGTGTACACAGGTACCTTTCTACCTGCGCCTGACTCACGAAATTGTATAAACTCTCTTGCCATGGGTTCAAACCCCTCCCGTTCCTTTGTCTGATTTCCTTATGCCTGGATCGACCCCGGGTTTTTTTTAGATGTTAGCCGAAGAAGCTATCACTTGAAATTACAACTCTGTGCAACCATACGTAAACATTATACTGTAATTGTTAGTAGGATGGGCAGGATGAAATACGGATGATGAAACACTATTAAGTAGGATAGACAGGATGAAATACGGATGATAAAATACTATTAAGTAGGATAGACAGGATGAAATACGGATGATAAAATACTATTAAGTAGGATAGACAGGATGAAATACGGATGATAAAATACTATTAAGTAGGATAGACAGGATGAAATACGGATGATAAAATACTATTAAGTAGGATAGACAGGATGAAATACGGATGATGAAATACTATTAAAAAGAAGGTGAACAGGATGGATGGTGCATAATTCCACTGAGATTTAACAAGTTTCTGAGGTCAAATAAATGGCTACTGGAGTTCACTCCAAATAAATGCATTCTTATGAAATTCGGTGAAATTAGGGAAGACCAAAGACAGAGTACAGGTACAGGTATTGTTAAAAGAAAAGTAGCTGAGAGTGGACTATAATATAGTGTAGCAACACTGCTAGTGTTGCCACTATGTAACTATCATATAGTGTAGCAACACTGCTAGTGTTGCCACTATGTAACTATCATATAGTGTAGCAACACTGCTAGTGTTGCCACTATGTAACTATCATATAGTGTAGCAACACTGCTAGTGTTGCCACTATGTAACTATCATATAGTGTAGCAACACTGCTAGTGTTGCCACTATGTAACTATCATATAGTGTAGCAACACTGCTAGTGTTGCCACTATGTAACTATCATATAGTGTAGCAACACTGCTAGTGTTGCCACTATGTAACTATCATATAGTGTAGCAACACTGCTAGTGTTGCCACTATGTAACTATCATATAGTGTAGCAACACTGCTAGTGTTGCCACTATGTAACTATCATATAGTGTAGCAACACTGCTAGTGTTGCCACTATGTAACTATCACACAGAGTAGTGTAGCAACACATTGCTGGTGTTGCCACTATGTAACTATCACACAGAGTAGTGTAGCAAAACATTGCTAGTGTTGCTACTATGTAACTCTCACACAGAGTAGTGTAGCAAAACATTGCTAGTGTTGCTACTATGTAACTCTCACACAGAGTAGTGTAGCAACACATTGCTAGTGTTGCTACTATGTAACTCTCACACAGAGTAGTGTAGCAACACATTGCTAGTGTTGCTACTATGTAACTCTCACACAGAGTAGTGTAGCAACACATTGCTAGTGTTGCTACTATGTAACTCTCACACAGAGTAGTGTAGCAACACATTGCTAGTGTTGCCACTATGTAACTCTCACACAGAGTAGTGTAGCAACACATTGCTAGTGTTGCTACTATGTAACTCTCACACAGAGTAGTGTAGCAACACATTGCTAGTGTTGCCACTATGAAACTCTCACACAGAGTAGCGTAGCAAAACATTGCTAGTGTTACCATTATTGTTTACCAAGAAGAGGATCAGCAACTATGCTGACAGCTCGGTCATGTTACGTATGTCGTCTCGACATACACTACTATCAGCTATAGGCTGAACAAGCAGGTGGTTCTGGGCTGATTCTATACAATAACAAATTCATATATAACTTAGAACTAATGGATGGTATCATACTGGATGTTAACAAAATGAGTTTTACGTAATGGGTTTTAACGTAATCACTTAACATAATGAGTTTTAACGTAATGCATTACAAACTATAAGAACAAATCATTGTACAATATGGGATGGAATTGATCGATTGATCTGTATTCATGCACTCTACGGATTCTGAGGAAATAAATATATATATATACAAGGTGAAATTAACAGCAAAGGCATCTGGTGCACACTCAGATCATTACTGTCAAATTCTCAGAATACGGAGGGAACGTGAACACGAAAAAAAAAAATTCTGAAAAAACTGATCAGTTAATAACAAACAGTTGACAATTTCCTTCATCTCGGACAACTAGTTATACAGACTATGTACATTTAAACCCAATTCTGCGAGGGTGAGGTTTACATATGCAGAATGGTTATCATCTCTGGGAGGATCGAATTCCTCTGCAATGGCTAACACATGCCTTGACTGAGGGAGATCTGAACGAGTATCTACAAAAGATACTTGTGGGTTTCTCATTACTTGTCGAGTACGCAAGGAGTAACGACATTCAGGTTGAATATCTGACTGAGATTTGTGCACACATACAGAGGTACAAAAAAATACAGATAAGAGCAGTATGCCAAAGCCACTTATACTATGCATAGCATTACGGGCTGGCTTAAAATTAACTTAAGATTAACTAAGCAATGATGAAATCAGTGATAAAACATTAATGTAAACAGATTACTATAAAGCACAAGTGATTATTACAAAGACAGGTCACATGGTTGCTTTCAGTCATATGAAGGATTCTGTTATGTAGTGTATTTAAAAAATAATAAAGTTAGATTGGGTTTTAGGTTTAACATTTATGTGATATAATTGTGAGAAACATTTAAGATATACAATTTATAAGGTTCAGTTATTCAGTATTTATTTGGTTTTGGGTGAGTAAGTGATCTTTGAGAAGAGACTTGAATTTATAAACAGGTAGTGTTTCTTTTATATTTACAGGTAATGAATTCCAGATTTTAGGGCCTTTTATGTGCATTGAGTTTTTGCATAGTGTGAGATGGACACGAGGAACATCAAAGAGTGATCTGTGCCTTGTGTTATGGTCATGTGTTCTGTTGAGGTTGGCAAGGAGATGTTTGAGGGGAGGGTTAATATCAGAGTTAAGTGTTCTATGTATGTAATAGGTGCAGTAATAAGTATGGATGTTTTGTATGGTGAGTAGGTTTAGTGTATTGAATATTGGTGGAGTGTGCTGCCTGTAGTGAGAATTTGTTATCATTCTAACTGCAGCCTTTTGTTGGGTAATTAGTGGTCTGAGATGGTTAATTGTTGTTGAGCCCCATGCACAAATTCCATAGGTGAGATAGGGGTAAATAAGAGAGTGATATAGGGCCAGGAGGGCTGACTGTGGAACATAGTACCGTATCTTCGATAGTATGCCTACAGTCTTGGAAATTTTCTTAGAAATTTGTTGTATATGTGTATGAAATTTGAGTCTATTATCAAGGTGGATTCCTAAGAATTTTCCCTCTGTTAGCTTTGTGATAGGTGATCCGTTTATCATTATGTTAAGAGGGACATCTGTAGCTCTGTTACCAAACTGAATGAAGTAGGTTTTGTCAATGTTTAGTGTAAGTTTGTTAGTCCTCATCCAGGTAGATATTTTCTGTAATTCGGTATTTACAGTATTGGCTAGCGTGACTGGGCTCGGGTGAGAGAAGACGTATGTAGTGTCATCTGCAAATAGTGTGGGTTTGAGTAATTGCGAAGCATTTGGAAGGTCATTTATGTATAGGAGAAAGAGAAGAGGGCCAAGGACACTTCCCTGTGGGACACCAACTGTAATTGGTTGCGCAGAAGAGTTTGCCCCATTTGCGTACACATATTGGCTTCTGTTGCTGAGGTATGACTTGAGGTAGTTGAGGGAGTGCCCTCTTATACCATAGTGTGACAATTTTACGTGGAGCAAGTCATGGTCAACTGTATCAAAAGCTTTACGTAAGTCAATGAAGATCCCCAGTGGGACTTCTTTTTTCTCTATTGCAGTGTATATATGTTCTAGCATGTGTATAATAGCATCATTAGTATTTTTATTAGGCCTGAATCCAAATTGGCAGGGGTTGAGTATGTTTTGGGAGATAAGGTAGGAGTAGATTCGTTTATGAATTAATTTTTCGAAGATTTTTGAGAGAGGGTGTAAGTTGGATATTGGCCTATAGTTATTCAACTCTGTTTGGTCTCCTCCTTTGTGGATCGGGGTGACCCTTGCTATTTTGAGTACTGTAGGGAAGGTGGAGGATTCAATGGATTTGTTAAAGAGTGTTGCAATGATTGGTGATAGCACTTGTGACACTTTTTTGTATATAAAGGGTGGTAAGGTATTTAAATCTCCTGCCTTGTTTTTTAGTGCGTTGATAATAAGGGAGACTTCGTATGGGTTAGTCGGAGCTAGGAACAGTGTGTTCGGGTAGTTGCCGGTGAGGTAGTCATTTGGTGGGGTATCTGAGCTTGGGATTTTATTGGCAAGGTTTTGTCCTATAGTGGAGAAGAAATCATTGAGTCTGTTTGCTGTTTCTGTTGGTGGGAGTTGGGGTTCATCTGATTTTGCTAATTTTATTTCGCTATTTCGTGATATCTTTTTTGTTCCCAGAATTTCTGATAGGGTTTTCCAGGTCTTTTTTATATCACCTCGTAAGTTGGATAATCTGTTCTCATAATACAATTTTTTTGCCCTTCTTATCAGGCTGGTTAGGATTGACGAGTAACGTTTTGTTTGGTCTCTGGTTATGTGACCCATTCTGTACTGTTTTTCATATTGGTGTTTTGTATTTATGGATTTGAGAATGCTGGGTGTTAGCCAGGGACTGTTCAGTCTCTTTGCTGTCATCTGTTTAGTTTTTTTAGGGCAGTGCTTGTTATAGAGGTATTGGGTCTTTTTTAGAAAATTATTAATACATTCGTCAATATCTGTATAGATTTCTAGCTCAGTGTGCCAATCAATGTTTGCTATTGCTGTTGTGAAGTTATTAATGGCTGCCTCATTGTGAAGTCTGAAGGTGACTTTAGTAGTGTCTTGGGGTAGTTTACCAAGAGTTGTTATGAGGAAAGTAGGGTAGTGGTCTGTGGTATTATCTGTAATTATGCCTGATTTTAAAGGGGATATGGTGTTGGTCCAGATGTGGTCAAGTAGGGAAACACTAGTCTCTGTAACTCTTGTAGGTTTTGTTACTGTTGGTAGTAACATACAGTTACTCATTGTGTTTGTGAATTCAGTAACGTGTGGGTCCTGGTCTTGCAGGAGATTTATATTGAAGTCACCTGAGAGTAGTAAGTGATCTTTGTTCATGCGTGCATCAGTTATCATACTTCCTAGATTTTGACTAAATTGGCTAATGTTTGACTGTGGAACTCTGTAGATGTTTATCAATGTGAGAGGTTTTTGTAGGTACTTGGATTTGAATTTAGCTATTATATATTCCCCATGTTCATCCCTTGTGCAAGTATTAGTGATACATTCTAGTTGGTCTGAGTAGTATATGGCTGTGCCACCCCCTTGTTGGTCTGGCCTACAGTTGTGTATGGCTGTGTAACCAGGAATGGCATAGACATCTGTACTATCAGGCTTTAGCCAGGTTTCAGTTAGTGTAATGATGGACATATTGGCATGTAAGGAATTTAGTAATGCTATGAGGTCATCGTAATGCTTGCTTAAAGATCTGATATTGTAGTTAAAGATAGTTATGTTGTTGTTGGCACTGAGAAGTGCCTTTGATTGTTCTGCAGTGTAGTAATTACAGTAACTGTTTGATTCATTTAAGTCATTAAATAAGAGGTTGGTATCAGGATCAATGCTTGTAATCATAAGATTTGTAGTGAATCTATAGTTAGAATTAAGTATAAAACAAAGTAAATAGTCTTAAGCTAAAAAATAGCACCTGAATTATTTAACAAATGTAAAATAATGAGCTAAGGGACTAATACAAATAAAGTGATGATCAAATAATGGAGCTTGGGAATATGATAGTAGGTAGTACTATAAAGGTAATTTTTTAAAGTTAGAATTATAGTATAAAATTATAATATAAAAGGGACTAATATAGGTTGTGGTGAACAATAAAGTGGTAATCAAATAAATGAGCTTTGGAATATAATGGCAAAATTGTGAACTTATTCTACTTTAGCACCTGAGAATAGCACCTTGATTATTTTAACAATTGTGAATATATAAACTAGGATAGTTATATAAAGCTAAAATAAAGGAGAAAATATATAAGGGACTAAAATTAAGTAATGGTAAGCAAAGTTAAATGGACAGATGGTAGGAATTATAATATAAACTTATAATATAAAAATACAATTTGAAATGGTACTTGCAATTGCACTAGAGTCTGGTATAGGTTGTTGACAAGATCAAGATTATAACTAGATTTAAATTGACAAAATAAAATTCACAATTAAAGTACCAAAAGAATAATAGTAAAAAAATAACAATGGTAATGTCTTGGTTATAATATGATAGTAAGATGGGTAGACAGGTACACAGGTACAAGGGATAATATAAAGGTTGGGGTTGAATATAAAAACTTGAAAATTTGGCAACAAAATGTTATGGGAAGTATAAAATAATGTTTAATGTACAAAAGTAAAATTGACTGGTAGTAAATATGGTGTTTAATAAAATTTTAGTAAGTAATAATGATTACAAAAAAGTGAAAAAGTAATGTTTATTTCATTCAATATTGCACTGGTAGTTATACTTGAGGTTATATGGCAGTACAAGGTAATTAAGAGTAATCTAGGATAGTAAATGTGGTATTAAAACAGGTAAAGGTAATTAGACAAGTAATGGTTATTAAATGTCAAAAATGTTAAGAGTAAATTGAAATTTTAGTAAAAATGATATTTATTAATTTTAGTAAGTAATATCAATTGATAGTATTTAAAAAAAAATATGAGGTAGTAATATGGACAGAGAAAGTATCAATTCAGCTAATGTTTAAGCGAACAATAGTAAATAAGAAAATCACATAAGGTGACTTATGCTTACTAGTAAAATCACAAAATGAGGTAGTTGATTATTTAATTACTAAGAGATTGTACAATGAAATTTGAACAATAATGGAGCAAAACATACACTACACTACGTAGGCTTTTAAGTTGGACATTGTTTAGTTATTCTCTGTAAGATTAGTATCCCTGAGAAATCGTGATAGATCATTCTCGTTCGTGATTGTGTACAGTTGACCTACATTTGTTTTCCTAACTAGAATTTTCCCATCCCGTGTGAAGCATTGGTGTATTGTGTCATTATTCTCTCGCTTAAGTTTTCTGACTCTATACAGGAGGTTCTGACGTTTTTTGGTAAGACACTCGTTTATGTATACCTCTTTCTTTACTTTAATAGATGCAATAATTAAGTCTTTTTTCCTGTCATGTGAGTGGAATCTAAGCATAACACTTTTTCTACCATGGGATCCTAGTAACCTGGCTTCTTTTATTTCTGACTCTGGTACAATAACACTTGTTTGGTCCTTTATGATCTGCAGAGTAATTTCTTTACTGTTTGTTTGGTTCATATCACTGGGAAAAAGTGGACTGTTAACTATTACTGCGTCCGATAGTTTATCTTGTTCAGTTTTATCTTCTTGGAGAGCAAAGTAGTCACTGAACTGGTTATCTAAGTTGTTCTTCCATTCTTTTACTGCTTCTTCAACCTTTGTATTAAGAGATATTATTTGTTGGGTATGGCTATCTATGACTGTTTGGATGGTCTTGTCACAGTTAGTCATTCCTGGTGTTGATAACTTTTGTTCAAGACTGAGGATTTTGTTTTCGAGTTGTGTCATCCTGGTGTCTTGTTTTGTTAGCGTCTCTCGAAGATTCATATTTTCAATAACTAAGTTGGAGATGCATGACTTTAGGGTATCTGGATCGTTGGTCATACCTGAGAGACTACTTGGTAGGTTGAATCCGGGGAAGAGAGGGGAGGATGGGCTGGTGGCAGCCATGTTTGTTGTTATTGTTGTGGTGTCGCCTTGAGTGGTGGTGAGTGGGGTGGTTGCTGGGCCGGCGTCCTCCTGGCTACACTTGTTGAATAGTTGATTTTTCGGTGTTTTCTTGCTGGCCTTGGTGCTGTTTCCTCTTAGATTGCGCCTCATAATACTACAGGAATTGTTGTAGTTAAGAAGAAGTTGTAGTATACAAAGCTTAGGGTTACGTTGTTCGGCTGGCAGCGGGGTGTTGCTTTCGGTTTGTGTGCAGTCTTCCTTTGATCTCTATTTTTTCGATTTGTAGGTTTCACTGTTGGTAATCTTTGGTCATTCTGGGTGCTACGTTGGGTAGTGCAGTTTTGCTTGTAACTAGGTCATCATAGGAGCATTGGTAGCTCTGGTAGTTGGAGAAAAGTACGGAGCTTGGAAGTCGCTGCTGCCGCTGTATGGGTGTGTGTGGGAAACAAGCAGGTTGCAACACTTGGGTTGGAAACAGTAAATGTATAAAAGGCATTCAGCATGAAGTTATAAATAAAAACAATAGATCAGGTCAGCAAACAAAGGGGGACAGCAGAGGGCAGCAAGGGACTAGCTCCCTTAAGGTTTACTATACTAATAGCAGGAGTGTAAGAAATAAGATAGATGAGCTAAGATTAATTGCAAGTGCAGGAAACATAGATATTATTGCTATAACAGAGACCTGGCTCAATCTGAAAGATAGAGAGATGCCCTCTGAATGTCACATACAAGGCTATAAATTATTCCACACTGACAGGGTCAACAGGAAAGGTGGTGGAGTAGCGATGTATGTCAGAGACAATTTAAATTGTTGTGTTAGACAAGATATTAAATTAGAAGCGTCAGCCACTGAATCTGTTTGGTTACAGCTTCTCGAGGGCCGAGAAAAACTAATTTTGGGTGTGATTTACAGGGCCCCAAATCTTGATAGGGAGTGCAGTAAACTTCTATGGGACGAAATTCGTAAGGCATCTACATACGAAAATGTTGTGCTAATGGGAGATTTCAACTATAGACAGATTGACTGGAGCAATTTGACAGGAAATTTAGAGTCAGGTGACTTTCTTGATACGATCCAGGATTGTTTTTTAAAACAGTTTGTGACAGAGCCAACTAGGGGAAATAACCTCCTTGACTTGGTTCTTGCCAGTAGGGAAACACTAATTAATAATCTTGAGGTTAATGATGAGCTTGGGGAAAGTGATCACAAATCACTCAGTTTTAATATATCATGGAATTCCCCTAATAATGGCAATCAAGTCTCCGTCCCTGACTTTCGCTTGGCTGATTTCATAGGACTGAAAAATTACTTAGGTGGGCTGAACTGGAATGACCTGACTAAGGGTCAGGTAGGTGGTGATGGTTGCCGATATGATGCTTTCCAGGGCATAGTTCTAGCTGCTCAGTCAAATTATGTTCCAAATAGGGAAATCAGATCAAACAAAAATGATCCTAAATGGATGAACAATAGATTAAAATATCTGATTGGTCAAAAGAGAGGCATATATAGGCAAATCAAAAGAGGAGAGGGGCAATTAAGAAATCGATATATTCAGTTAAAGAGAGAAATAAAAAAGGGAATTAGAAAAGCAAAAAGAGATTATGAGGTTAAAGTTGCAAGAGAATCGAAGACTAACCCAAAAGGATTCTTTCAGGTATACAGAAGTAAGATCAGGGACAAGATAGGCCCACTCAAAAGTTCCTCGGGTCAGCTCACTGACAGTGATAAGGAAATGTGTAGAATTTTTAACACATACTTCCTCTCAGTTTTTACACAGGAGGATACCAGCGATATTCCAGTAATGATAAATTATGTAGAACAGGACGATAATAAACTGTGCACGATTAGGGTCACAAGTGACATGGTCCTTAGGCAAATAGATAAATTAAAACCTAACAAATCCCCAGGCCCTGATGAACTGTATGCAAGGGTTCTAAAGGAATGTAAAGAGGAGCTTAGCACACCTTTGGCTAATCTTTTCAACATATCACTACAAACTGGCATGGTGCCAGATAAGTGGAAAATGGCAAATGTGATACCTATTTTCAAAACAGGTGACAGGTCCTTAGCTTCGAACTATAGACCAATAAGCCTAACCTCCATAGTGGGAAAATTTATGGAATCAATAATTGCCGAGGCAGTTCGTAGCCACCTTGAAAAGCATAAATTAATCAACGAATCTCAGCATGGTTTTACAAAGGGGCGTTCCTGCCTTACGAATTTATTAACTTTTTTCACTAAGGTATTTGAGGAGGTAGATCATGGTAATGAATATGATATTGTGTATATGGACTTCAGTAAGGCTTTTGACAGGGTCCCACATCAGAGACTATTGAGGAAAATTAAAGCACATGGAATAGGAGGAGAAATTTTTTCCTGGATAGAGGCATGGTTGACAAATAGGCAGCAGAGAGTTTGCATAAATGGGGAGAAATCAGAGTGGGGAAGCGTCACGAGCGGTGTTCCACAGGGGTCAGTGTTGGGCCCCCTGCTGTTCACAATCTACATAAACGACATAGATGAGGGCATAAAGAGCGACATCGGCAAGTTTGCCGATGACACCAAAATAGGCCGTCGAATTCATTCTGACGAGGACATTCGAGCACTCCAGGAAGATTTGAATAGACTGATGCAGTGGTCGGAGAAGTGGCAGATGCAGTTTAATATAGACAAATGCAAAGTTCTAAATGTTGGACAGGACAATAACCATGCCACATATAAACTAAATAATGTAGATCTTAATATTACGGATTGCGAAAAAGATTTAGGAGTTCTGGTTAGCAGTAATCTGAAACCAAGACAACAGTGCATAAGTGTTCGCAATAAAGCTAATAGAATCCTTGGCTTCATATCAAGAAGCATAAATAATAGGAGTCCTCAGGTTGTTCTTCAACTCTATACATCCTTGGTTAGGCCTCATTTAGATTATGCTGCACAGTTTTGGTCACCGTATTACAGAATGGATATAAATTCTCTGGAAAATGTACAAAGGAGGATGACAAAGTTGATCCCATGTATCAGAAACCTTCCCTATGAGGATAGACTAAGGGCCCTGAATCTGCACTCTCTAGAAAGACGTAGAATTAGGGGGGATATGATTGAGGTGTATAAATGGAAGACAGGAATAAATAAAGGGGATGTAAATAGTGTGCTGAAAATATCTAGCCTAGACAGGACTCGCAGCAATGGTTTTAAGTTGGAAAAATTCAGATTCAGGAAGGATATAGGAAAGTACTGGTTTGGTAATAGAGTTGTGGATGAGTGGAACAAACTCCCAAGTACAGTTATAGAGGCCAGAACGTTGTGTAGCTTTAAAAATAGGTTGGATAAATACATGAGTGGATGTGGGTGGGTGTGAGTTGGACCTGATAGCTTGTGCTACCAGGTCGGTTGCCGTGTTCCTCCCTTAAGTCAATGTGACCTGACCTGACTAGGTTGGGTGCATTGGCTTAAGCCGGTAGGAGACTTGGACCTGCCTCGCATGGGCCAGTAGGCCTTCTGCAGTGTTCCTTC
>NW_027197428.1:0-61789 GCF_038502225.1 Cherax quadricarinatus
TCTTGACATGAGGCGGGAAAGGAAACCTTAAGCTGGCCTCAGGTGTGTAACAATAAATATTAATGGTCTGTGTGATGGTGTTAAACGGGAGTGCTTCAGGATGTTTTTGAATAGGTATAAGGTTGACGTAGCTTTTGTGCAGGAGCACAATTTTAAGCTTGGTCGTGAATTAGTGGTCCCTGGGTTTCAGGCTTATGTGTTGCCATCTGAGCGTTTAAAAGGAGGAGTGGGTGTGTTGATCAGGGAGGTGAGCCCGTTTGTATTGCATAGGAAAGAGGGGGGGGGAGGGGGGAGAGTTTTACGTGTGGAAGGATGGTGGATGGGAGAGAGAGTGGCGTTTGTGTGTGTGTATGCCCCAGCAGAAAGTGACGTGAAAGTGAAGATGGATTTTGTGCGGGAGGAGCTCGTGTACTACCTACGCACGTTACCGTCTGTCGCGATTGTGGGGGGGGATTGGAATTGTGTAATTAAGAAGACAGACGTGGAACCCAGAGGAGCGGGATATTTTTCCTCAGTCTTGGGGAGCCTGCTTAGAGATCTTCAGTTACGTGATGCATTCGGGGGAGGTCTGTGGGAGGTGGAACATACGTTTATAAGAAGGGGATATGCGGCTCGTTTGGACAGGTTATATTTATCTCAGAGGGTTTTGGTAGAGTCTTTTAAAACTATAGAGATGGTGTCTTCCGATCATAGGGCGGTATTAGTGGAGGTGGGATGGGATGCTTTGGCTCGTAGGCAGGGAAGTTATTGGAAACTGAACACGATGGTTTTGGGGGATAGGGAGGGAGTGGAAGCGTTTGCAATATTTTGGGAACAGCTCTGTGCCGACAGAAGAACTGAGGAAGACGTGGTAGGATGGTGGGATAGTGTGGCTAAGTTACGAATACGTCATTTTTATGTGAGGGAGGGCAAACGCATTAATCAATTGCGGTATGGCTTGTCAAATTACTTAGAATCTAGATTACGGAATTGTTACGAGGGGGGGGGGGCGGTGGCCGGGGTGTACCCGGTGGAGGATATACACATGTTGAAGGACAGAATACGGGATTTGCAAGAAGAACGTTTTGCAGCTGTACGGGTACAGGCGGGGTTAGACGACGTACTCTGGGGCGACAAGCCATCAGCTTGTGTGCTGCGAGGACAGAAGGTACGACAGCGAACGACTACAATACCAGGTTTGCAAGTCATATCTTCTGTGGGGGGTTTTAGAGAGGGTCAGGTATTAAGGGACACCAAGGGGATGAGTGCATATGCAGATAGATGGTTTGAGGAATACGGGAAAAGTAGTGGGGTGGATGGTGAGGTTCTTGGGAAGGTATGTGAGTATGTGCCGTGCAAACTGGGGAGGAGTGATCGGGAGGCACTGGGTGGGGTCATTGAGGAGGGGAAAATATGGAGAGCCCTTATGGACATGAGGAAGGGTAAGGCACCCGGGATCGATGGTTTACCTAGCGAATTTTATGTACAGCACTGGGGTCTGCTTAGGGGTTTCCTAGTAAGGTTAATGAATGCCATGAAAGACGGAGGTAAGATGGGAAAATCTCAGGCAACGGCGGTGGTGGTGTTGGTCCCAAAGGGTAAACAGCAGAGTACCCTTCGGGATTATCGAGCCATTTCATTGCTTTGTGCTGATTATAAATTATTTGCGAAAATTCTTGGGAATCGGCTTAAATGTGTTGTGGGGAGGGTCGTGTTTGAGTCTCATTTTGGTTTACCTGGTAGGTCAATGAGCGCGGGCCACGGGATTATCAAGGGGTTCCTGGAGGACATGGAAAGGGGAAGAGGAGCGTTGGTGGCGTTGGATTGGCAAGGGGCTTATGATAGGGTGGAAAGAAAGGCTTTGAGGGATATTCTCCTATGACAGGGGTTTGGCGAAGAAATAGTGGGGTGGGTGGATACGTTGTACTCAAATGCGAAGGTAAGGGTGCAAATCAATGGGTGTGTGGGGGGGGGTGTCAACATGGAGCGGGGTCTTCGGCAGGGATGTCCTTTATCACAAATATTGTTTGCATGTGTTCAGGATCCCTTTTATAGGATGGTGGAGGATCGTCTAAGGACGGGGGGGAGGGATGGTGAGCCCTAGTTTGGTGGGCTATGTTGATGATACCACTATTTTGGTAAGTGAGGAGACACGGTTAGGACTTTTGGGGGAAGTTGTACACACTTTTGGGAGAGCTACTGGGATGAAGATAAATCTGGAAAAGTCAATGATCATGGGGCTGGGAGAGTGGACAGAGAGATTAGAGTGGGGATGTGATGTTGTGCAGCGGAGGACCGGGAGTCTGAAAATCTGCGGTGTCATGTATGAGGCTGACCTGAGTGCTGCAAGGGTTAGCAATTCGAATAGGATGGTGGAACAGGTGCAGCGACGGTTGGGAATGCTGCGACCTCACCATTTAATCCTTAGGCAACGTGCAATTGTCATCAATGTATTGCTATATAGTAAAGTCTGGTTTGTTTCGGCTGTGATGCCGTTAACAGGAACGGCGATCACGAGTATTCTTAGAATGGTGTTCAAATTTTTGTGAGGTTCAGGGTGCAACTGGTTGCGAAGGGAGGTAGTGACATTTCCGGTATGTAGGGGAGGGTTGGGTTTGTTGGACTTGAGAAAGCGCGTGAAATGTGTGTTTATTAAGAGGGAAGTGATGAGTGCAGGTGGATGGAGGGAGGGTCAGCTAGATAAGATACATGCTCACCTGAGGAAATGGTATGGAGGGGCGGAAATGAAGGAATGTGAAACAGTGTTACGTGCCTTAATGTTAGCCAGGGAACCAGGAAAAGTGAAGGTGGGAACTTTGTTAGATAGACATGTAGTGGCGCCGGTTGAAGGGATCTACCCCATGTATGCATGGGATGTAATATGGCGAAGATTTAGTAAATTAAGGATACGACCTAGGGCGCGTGAGGTTATGTACCGTTTCCTGCATGGGATTTTGCCAACGGGAGCGATGCTCCGAGATAGGAGGGTTATTGAGGGTGGGCGGTGTGGCAGATGCAGTGGGGAAGAGACTGCGTATCATGTCGTCTATTTTTGTGAAGGTTTGGAGTGCATCAGGGTATGGATGAGTAAGGTAGTGGTGAGGGTGGAGGGTCAAGGAGTGTCGGTATTGCGAGCGTTGAGTCTTGATATGAGTGGTGTGGATGAGTGTGTGGTAAGAGGTTTAGCATATGTCATCGTGGACTACATATATGTTTTATGGGGTATGAGGGGGAAGGTTGGTGGGGATGTGCTGAGAAGGACTTTGGCGGCAACGTTTTATCGAACTTTGTGTCGCAATAGAGACATTTTTGGGAAAAGGTGGGAAGAGTATTTTTCTGAGGGTTATAGAGGACTAACAATAGGGAATTTATTGGCGTTATAAGGGGCTTTAACTGCCGGGGTGAGAAGGTTGGTAAAAGGAAGGGGGGTTCAGGGGATTTCAACAGGCTCACCTCCTTGGGTATGCACTGATGTGGTTGGGTGTTATTGGTGGTACTAGTGTGTGACCAGATGAGAGGTTGTGCAAGATAAGTTTTGCTTAGCCTATAAATTATATAACATGTATATTTCTTTGGTAGCGTATTATGTTCCACTTGCACTGGTATTGCAATTGAATTTGAATTTTCTTGAGAGGGTTTTCCTTTCACTATTTCCTTGAAGCACTGAGTTATTTTTGCCTTTTTTTGTAACGTGGTCCAGCATCAGTTTTGAAGTAATTACCTATTATTATTATTCTTATTTAAGGTATTGTAATTTTGGTAGTCCTGTGCCATTCATGGTTGTAAATAATGTTTCCTCAAGTGACATGTGTCATAATAATCCTAAATTGAGGATAATTAATGTCATGATTATTCAGGTTGGTGATGGGGTTAGTTTTCAATGTGTGTGTGTGAGTGGGGGGGGGGAGGGATGATGGGTCACCTGTGTTGCAGCACAGGTTTCTTAATAAGGCATATTGTAGGTCTGGTGTATTTGTTGCGAGTTGTATTACGGGTGATTGTCATTAAGCTTGGTGCATTATTGTGTTGAGGTTGTAATTTTAGGAGTTTTATTTATAGCCATTTTATGGCCTTTGTTATTATAACTTTATTCCTTCTTAAATTGTGATATGTTTTAAAAACTTGTATATAGTAGACTGTCAGATGTTGCCTGGATTGTTTTGTGTTTATATATTGTTTTACTGATGTTGTCCTTGTTCATTTTTTTTATATATGTACCTATTAATATTTGTACATGAATTTTTAAATAAAATATATATAAAAAAAAAAAAGAACTTACGGCAAGAACATAACTAAAAAAAAATACTGTCACAGGGTCATGAATTGACATATATACACATTCATTAATGCAAAACCTTGCATATATATAACTTGTACATATAACATGACATCTGACAAAGGCTCAATACACTTGAACATAAAATATACAAAAGTTATGTTAGTTAAATCCCATCCTTCGCATTAATAAAAAAACAAAACCTAACATCATAATCTTACTAGAACATCTACATATGTATTCCTAACAATACAGCTTTACATATACCAACATACGAAAAAAAAACATAATATGTCTAGATATGTCTGTATACCATACAGACTAAAACTTAACATCAAGAACTTAGCACTGACACCAAACCGGTATCAGGGTACAGACCTTAATTATAAACTTTAAAAAGACTCGAGTCATACATATATAAAGTATTACATAACGTCTGACCCATGACAAAGGCTCAATACAATAGAAAGATATATATATATATATATATATATATATATATATATATATATACACACACCCACACCCACATCCACACACACACCCACACACACACCCACACCCACACCCACACACACATGTACACACAAAAATTTTCACAAAATCACATTAATCAAAATCACTGTATGCACAAAGCAAAACAGTATCTAAGTATATCTCATCGTGCAAAAACTCAGCACGTAACATACATACAAACTAAAACACACTTCACATCGCAAATAACTTACTACTCAAGAATCGTGTCATACAAGACTGATACACATCAAATTATACATAAAAAAATCCACTATATTATACCTACATTCTGAAAAGTGTGTATCTAACATAACGAGACCTTGAGCTCTACATCCACACTTGGCTGCCTTAAAGTCTCAATGAAAACCAGGAAACCTTTCCAAACCCACATTCACAACACTCTCACGACCCCCCCCCCCAAAGAAGGCGAGCCCGTTGTGACCCCCCTGACTCCCTCCAACCTATGAAAACCCCTTCACTCACTCATTATCAATCACAGATTTACGAGAATCTGTAACGTTAGCATTCTACACCCCTCTGAGAAAGCCTGATCCCACCTCCTCCCATACAAATCTCTGTTACGACACATCGTACGATAGAACGTTACCGCAAGAACCTTTCTTCTCTCTTCACTATCCCCTCTCCCCCTCATCACCCACGACATATATATATAATCTACCATGATATAATCTAAAGCTCTTATGACACCCTCGTCTAACCCACCCGTATCTAGACTTAAAGCACGCAGAACCGACTCCCCACGGCCCCCCACCCTCTGTACCAACCTACTTAACCAGCATCTAACCTCCTCTAGCCCTTCACAAAAGTAAACTACATGGAACGCTGTCTCATCCTCTCCACAGATACCACACCCTTCACCCTCTACAACCTGTCTGTTTCGTAGTATCTCACCAGACGGAAGGATCCCATGCAGGAAACGAAACATCACCTCACGCGCCTGAGGGTTTAACTTCATTTTACTAAATCTAAACCAAATACTCTTCCATGCATATATGGGGAACAAACCCTCAACTGGGATAACGCACCTACCTACAAGTAACCTACACAAAACCCTTATACGAACCTTTCTCAGTTCCTTAACCAACATCACAGCCCTCAAAACGATTTCGCATTCCCTCAACTCCATTCCTCGATACCACACACCCAGCCTGCCGTGTATCATTCCCAACTGCCCCGCGTTCACACCCTCACGCAACACTTCCCATTTAATAAACACACATTTAGCCCTCCGTCTCAAATCCATCAACCCCAACCCACCCTGACTTACAGGTAACATTACAACTTCCCTCCGTAACCAATCACAACGTGAACCCCACAAAAATTTGTACACCCGTCTTAGAATTCCCGCAATCGCTGTCCCTGTAATTGGGAACACAGCTGCAACATGCCAAATCTTACTATACAATAAAATGTTTACGACTATCACTCGCTGTATAAGAGTTAGGTGCTGGGGTCTCAGAACACCTAGACGCCCCACGAATCTTTCCAATAACCTATCCGAGTTTTCCTCCCGCGCCGCAACCATGTCATCCTTATAAATAATACCACAAATCTTTAAAGACATCGCCCATTCTTTAACAACATTACATCTCCCCTCCACACCATCCACCCAAGAACCCAACCCCATGCACCTTGACTTCGCACTATTTACCTGCATACCCGTGGCACTTCCAAATAATTGCACAACCTCGTCCAACACTCCCATTGGCATCCCTTCACGAATGAGCACAGTGGTGTCGTCAACGTATCCAATTAAACCCGGCCAGGCCCTCCCACCCCCCACACTTCCCTCAGGTGGCGTACATAAGCTGCGGTCAACCATTCTATAAAAGGGGTCCTGGAAACACGCAAACAATATTTGGGACATGGGGCATCCCTGTCTAAGGCCTCTACCCATTGCAATATCCCTCCCCATACACCCATTAATCTGTATCCTCATTTTCGCCACCTTGTATAGCGTTTTTACCCACTCGACTATTTCCTCCCCAAAACCCTGTCTCCTAAGTATAACCTGCAAAGCTCCCCTTTCCACTCTATCATATGCTCCCTGCCAATCTAGAGCCAACAAAGCCGCCCCTTCACCCCCACCCCTAGCTTCCACAAAACTTCTCAGTATCCCATGTCCTTCAATCATAGACCTTCCCGGCAACCCAAACTGAGATTTTGACACGACACTTCCCACAACACATTTGAACCTATTACCTAAAATTTTTGCGAACACCTTATAGTCTGCACACAGCAGTGATATGGCTCGGTACTCCCGAAGGGTGGGCTGCCCCTTGACCTTCGGGACCAACACTACAACTGCTGTTACCTGCTTCTCCCCCAACGTACCCTTCTCCTTCATACGATTAAATAATCTAACTATAAATCCCCTTATTAACGTCCAATGTTGTAAATAAAATTCTACTGGGAGACCGTCAATACCCGGCGCTTTCCCCTTCCTCATTCCCCTTAACGCATTCTCTATTTCCTCTGCCGTAATAGTCCCACCTAAAGCCTTTCTATCACTATTTCCTAAATTACACGTCACATACGTACACACCTTGTCCAACGCCACGTCACCCACCCCCCCACTGTTCCAGTACTTCTCGTACCAAGCCTCCGCATATGCACACATCCCATTCGTGGTTCGTATCTCCTGCCCTGCTCTATAATTCCCAACCATCTCCGTTACCTCTAAACATGGGATAGCTGTCACCGCCTGCCTTTGCTTTTGATGCTGCAAAACACACGCTGACGGCTTGTCGCCCCTAAGCACCTCTTCCACCCCTGCCTGCACCCTTACAGCTTGAAACCTTTCATTTTGCAACACCCTCAACCTCCCCTTTATTTCAGCTATTTCATCCATAGGAAAATTATTCCTCCCCACCCCCGCCCATAGCATCCTCTTAACCTATCCTCTAAATAGTTAGCCAGTCCATATTTTAAATTATTAATACGTTTTCCTTCCCTCACATAAAACTTTCTAATCCTTTCCTTTGCGACACTATCCCACCATGTCACAATGTCATCCACTCCCTGTTCTTCCACACTAAGCTCTCTCCATAGGACTGAAAACCCCTCCTACCCCTCCTCATCACTTAACACGCTTATATTTAATTTCCAATAACTTCTATATATATCCGCGAGCGTCCCCCACCCAACCTCGACCACCACTGCCCTATGATCTGACATTGTAGCCTCCACAGTACTGAAAGATTTCACATCCACTCCCTGAGAAAGGTACACTCTATCTAGTCTCGCAGCATATCCACTCCTAACAAACGTATATTCAGTCTCCCACACCGCCCCCCCGAAGGCATCACGTAACCTAACATCCCTTAATAAATCCCTAAGAGCCACAGACATATATCCATCTTCTTTTGGGTCCACATCAGCCACCCTGATTACACTATTCCAGTCCCCACCAACTATCGCTACCTCTGGCAGTGCACTTAAGAAAAACACAAGATCCTCACACACAAAATCATTCTATACCTTGATGTTATTTTCTGCCGGCGCATACACACTCACAAAAGACACACGCTTACCCATCCACCACCCATCCACACGCAACATCCTCCCTCCCCCTCCTCCCTCGCTTCTCTGCAAAACAAACGGGCTCGTCTCCTTTATTAAAATTCCCACACCACCTTTTAGACGGGGAGATGGCAGGGTAACTACTCGAAATCCTGCCACCTCCAACACCCTACCCTCTTTAAAATTGTGCTCCTGCAGGAACACAACATCCACTCTAGATTTGTTCAGAAAATTACGAAACCAATCTCTCTTCATACCGCTACATAACCCATTAACATTCACAGACATACACCTAAGGCCTATTAAAGTTTCCACCCCTGCTTCCTCTCATCACTCTTTACAACTCCAGAGCTTGAATTTAAGTTTGACACCTTCAGAGTGCTCTCTTTCCCTCCCCTCTTCTTCCGGTCCCTCCTATCATGGCTACCACCACCTACACCACTACCTTCACACTTCACCTCAGTCTGTTTCCTAGGCCTTTGTGCAGGCGTAAGGACGTCATCAGAATCTGACGTAGCCGCTCTCTTTCTCGTGACCGTCATGTTACACATATCTTGATCAGATGTTGCCTTTCGATGAACCTCCACCTCTACATGAGAATGGTTTAATGATTCAACGGACGACTCCAAACCACCATCACGTCCCAAATTATCATGTCTCCGACTTTCTGGAAGCGACGGCTCTCCGATGACACCACGCCCAGATGTAACGTCCCTCTCTGGTGGTGACAAAGTCTTCAACACCTCCACCAATTCTTCCTCAATCTCGAGAACCTTCTCCTGTAATTGCTGCTGCTCCTTATCCACAGGAGACAATACCTGATCAGGCAGCTGGGGGAGGGACTCCAACTCGCCACCAGTCCTGTGTGCCCGATCCACTATCTCGCTCCTCAAAACACCACGCCCTCCATCCGATGTTTGTTTTTCACCTGCCACCTTTGAAGCAGGGGCTGCGACATCCACCACAGGTCCAGGCACACGTCTTCGCTTGTCACAGGTCGCCGCTATGTGATCATACTCACCACATAGGCGGCATGTACGTCGTTGTCCTGGGTACATTACCATTACCTGCGTCCTGAAATCTTGTAGATACACATATGACGGTATTGGGTGCCTCAACGTCATTTTGAGGTTGAAAGAACCCTCTGGATAACCAGCATAGGCACCTGCCGCTCACGTACCATGTTGAGCATAATGCACCGTCCCATATGTCTCAAAAACTTTCCTTATATCCGCCTCGTCCGCCTCAAAGGGAAGGTTGCGTAACTTGATCCACGTATAATGCCGTGAAACATCTATCAATCTTACACTGACAGCTGGTGTGACGCTAAGACTTACGTCCTGAAACCTGGTGACTAACGATTCATAAACCGTAGCTGATAGCAGTTTGACGAATATTCTTTGGCTTCCGTTTAATGCTACACCATACAAGTCACTATCTTGTACGCCATATGTCTCCCGGATGATCTTTGGCAATAAGACTTGCGCAGAACTAGGCGTTATCGTTCCTTGAAGTAGCTCAATGCCTACAGTATTTATCCTGCGTCTCACCGCCATCTTGACACTCACAGTGCACCTATGTTGTTAACAGAGGCGTGACAGCACCACTTCACACCGCTGCAGCCAGGTAACTGACAAGGGAGCTCGCCTACAAACAGCAGAGGGGTGCAGAGCACAACCGCACTCTACTGTGGTCAGGCAGCGAAAAATGTTAGCAGACAATTACTTCGATGCTGACAAGGCTAGAGTTAGACATGCAGTCTTAATATCAAGCTTGAAGCCACCCAAACATTGTTTTTCAGACTTACAGGCATTTAGAATCACATTAGACAATAGTCTCAGATCTCTAGATGCTAAATATGACCTAAGCCAATGTGACTGGTTTATAAGTGGTATTGTACAAGATAAGTTGTCACCACAAACTATTGAACGATTAAATATTATGTTCAATAAACGCTATTTCACTTGTGAGGAAATTAGCAATGGTTTACAAACAATAGTTTCATGCATGCAAACAATGAGACAAGATGAAAAATCCACAAATCCAGTGGATAATAAACCTTCAACTCAGTATAAAAGGAGTATACCTACTCCCACTAAACCACAGAATGGGAAATCCCATATAGGCATTTATCAAGCTGTGAATACAACAGACAGTAAACGGACTGTCATACATAAGCGTACTCCAAAATGTGTACTTTGTGATGGAACACATTGGGCACAGTATTGTAGTCAGTACACATCAATGGAGGCACGTAAACAACGTGTTCATCAGCTGAAAAGGTGCATCAAGTGTTTAGGTGAACACAAGGGAGGAAAATGCTCACTGAAGAAGTGTTTTAAATGCAAGGGTATGCATCATACAGCATTATGCCCAAATACTTTCGCTGAACAGCAGCAGACTTCCACAGAATCAGGAAGTCAACAAGCAACAGCATTAAATGTGAGAGATAAGTTTAAAGCAACTGCTCTCCCGATAGCTCGAGTTGAGTTATCTAATAAATTACACAAAACCAATGTGCTAACACTATTTGATCAAGGCTCACGAAGGTCCTTCATAAGAAGATCAGTGTTGCAGAAACTGAATAAACAACCCTATGCCAAAATACAGTTAGATATAGCTGGTTTTTACCACAATTCTGGTAAACAGACATATGACCTAGCCAGAATCACTATTGATCTAGGAAACAGGAAAAAGACAGTAGAAGCTGTGGTAGTAGATGATTTGCCTAAGTCTGTGCAGATCCAGGGATTAAAAGAAACAGTTGCAGCACTGAAAGCAGCTAAGGTCAAGTTAGCCTGTCCTGACATACAGACGGACACAATTAGTCCAATTGATTTAATCATTGGAAGTGATTATTATCACTGTTTTGTGCAAAATATAGTAAGTAAACATGATGTTCACTTGCTGAAAACAGCAGGAGGCCACATGATATGTGGTCCCATTCCCTCTCAAAGTGGGAAAGAAGCTGATATTGATTCAGTGGAAAATGTACTAGTTACGAGAATAACCACTGATCATGTACCACAGCAAAAATTATCATTACTGGAAGAAATGAATGAACCAGTTGATAAGTTGTGGGATTTAGATGCGATAGGTATTGATGTAAATAAACCAAGCCCACAAGAGTCTCAGACTTATAACCAATATTTGGACACTGTCAAATATAAAGATGGACAGTATTGGGTTAGGTTACCATGGAAATTAAATCCACCACATCTGCCTAGCAATTATCGCATGGCTTTCGGACAGATGAAAGCACAAATACATGAGCTCAGGAAGAATCCAGAGCTACTGACTGTTTATGATAATATCATACAAGAACAGTTAGACAATAAATTTATTGAGAAAATAGTCGAAGATAAGTTGAAGACAGACGCTCATTATCTCCCGCACCATGGAGTCAGAAAGCATTCTGAAACCACTCCACTACGTGTTGTATATAATTGCAGCGCACGTGCAAATAAAGATGTAGCAAGTCTTAATGACTGTCTGAAGACCGGACCCTCACTAACTGAGAAGCTTGGAGACGTGCTTATGAAATTTCGCACAAACCCATATGCCTACACGGCTGATATTTCCAAAGCTTTCTTAAGAGTAGGACTACAAGAAATAGATAGAGATTATACTCGATTCTTGTGGCTTGAAAATCCACATGATCCTCAAAGTCCTGTGAAAGCTTATCGTTTCAAATCAGTATTATTTGGTGCAACATCCTCTCCATTCTTACTAGAAGCTACTCTAAATACACATTTGAAGAAATCTGGAAGTCCCTTCAAAGAAATCTTAAAGAAAAGTTTCTATGTGGACAATCTTCAAGGTACTGTGAATAAAGAGGAGGATTTGAAATCCTTATACAGAGAAGCTAACAAGGAGATGAAAGAAGCAAACATGCCTCTAAGGATGTGAAATACAAATTCAAAGCAATTAAGGGAACTTAGATTGCAACAATATGCTGGGACTTAATTGGAACACACAGGAAGATACTTTGAGTCTCAAAAAGATAAACAATAAATCATGCAGTACACTCACTAAACGTAGTTTACTGTCAGAGGTATCACAATGTTTTGATCCTCTAGGACTCGTCTCACCAATTACCATAAAGGGTAAAATGCTTATGGAAGATGCATGGAAGCTCAAAATTGGATGGGATGAGAACTTGCCTCTAGAAATGAGTCAAGCATGGGATGAAATATCCAGGGAGTTTAAACAACTTCATCAAATTAAATTTCCCAGACAAATAGGTCAAGAGGGAAACAAGTACACATTACATGTGTTCTGTGATGCGTCAACCAGAGGTTATGGCGTTGTAGCTTACATGAGTAATGCTGAAGGAAGTACACTAATTACTTCAAAGGCCAGGGTAGCACCCTTGAAGGTCAGAACAGTACCACAATTGGAACTCACAGCACTCTATGTAGGTACAAAACTAGCTGTCTATCTCAACAAAGTACTTGATCATCTCACTATTGAAAAAACCGTGATCTGGAGTGATAATGAAGCAGTTCTCCAATTGTTAAGAAATAATAAGAGTAAGTTGGTCTATGTACAGAACAGAGTAGCAGAAATAAAAGAGATGCAGAGAGATTATCTCTTTCTCCACGTCTCTACCCAAGAGAATCCAGCTGACATGTTGTCACGTGGTGTCCCACTCAAGAAATTTGTGGATAATAAATTATGGCTCCACGGACCGAACTGGCTCTCTAATGAAAATAACTGGCCTCAGCAAAAAGCTCACATTATGCCAGAAGAAACAGTCTGCTTGAACACAGCAGAAATAAGTTGTGTAAATACTGCAGACACAACAGAAATAGTCATTGATGGATCTAAATACTCATCTTTGGGTAAACTCTTAAGAGTTACAGCTCTTGTCTTTAAATTCATTAAAGGAATAAAACCTGATTATGAATATCTTGAACCCATTAAATACTGGGTGAAACTAATGCAGAAAGATGTTTTCTCTACAGAATATAAATTTCTAGAAACACAAGATAAATCTCCAAAGAAACCTGTCATGATTTATTCTTTAGGACTTTATCTCGACTCAGAAAAGATTATAAGATGTCGAGGAAGAATTCATAATTCTTCACTACCTAAAGAAGCCATACATCCAATATTGATCCCCAAGAATCATTGGCTAACAAAACTGATTGTGCAAAACGCCCACAGTAACGTGTTACATGGTGGGGTAGCTGACACACTTTGTCATATACGACAATCCTACTGGATACCTCATGGTCGACAAAGTGTGAAAAAACAAATAAGGGGCTGTATTACTTGTCGTCACTATGATATGCGAGTATGTCAGTATCCAGGTCCACCTCCATATCCCTCTGAAAGAGTTTGTCATGTCACTCCATTTGAGGTGACAGGTGTAGATTACACTGGACCAATAATTTTAACCAAAACAGTTGACAAAGTTCCCATCAAGGTGTACATCTGTTTGTTCACTTGTGCTACAACTAGAGCAGTACATCTAGAAGTAGCCACTGACATGTCTGCTGAAACCTTTATCAAATTATTCAGAAGGTTTGCAGCCAGAAGGGCATGTCCCAGACTAATGATTTCAGATAATACAACGAACTTCGTTGCTGGTGCTGCTTATATAAGCAAGATCTTTGATCAACCAGAAGTACAACAGATGCTGAATCAACGCAGTTGTCGTTGGAGATACATTCCTCCTAAATCTCCATGGCACGGCGGATTTTATGAAAGAATGATCGGCATTGTAAAACGTTGTTTGAGGAAGACTCTTCATCGTCAAGAATCGACTTAGAAGAATTCCGTACAGTTGTGACTGAAATAGAAAATAGAGTCAACAACAGACCTCTAACTTATGTTACCGATGATCTGGACAATTTAGAAGTGTTAAGTCCATCTCATTTACTCCATGGCAGAAGGCTCGAACCTGTTCCTCCCATGAATGATAAAGAAATCATAGAGGATCCTTCTTTTTTCGAACCTGAGCAACTCAGACGTAAATTCAAACACCTTAATAAAGTGATTGAACGTTGGGAGAAAATTTGGCGAGAAGACTATCTCACCTCATTGAGAGAACACTTCTATGGAGCTGGTGTTCCTGAAAATCATAAGCCCTTAAGACCTGGTGACATAGTGGTTATCGACAATGATGGTCCGAGGTCCCAATGGACACTTGGAAAAATTGTGACCATATATCCTGATGCAAATGGAATCATCAGGACAGTTGATATTGAGCAAAGGTGTAGTGAATAAGCGGACAATAAATAAACTAGTACCGTTAGAATTACACAGCGTTGAAAACAAAATTAGTGATTCTCCAGAAACCACCCAGACTAAAGCTGTTCAGAAAAGACAAGCAGCAGTGCTGGCGAGTGAGAAAATCAAATTAATGTAAAGTAATGAATAGTTCACCTGCAGCGAACTTCCGCCGCCCCCCAGTGTGGAGAAATTTTCTCCAGGAGGGGGGGCTATCAGCCCCCTTCAGCCCCTTTCAGCCCCTTTCAGCCCTGAGGGGCCCAGCCCCTGATAGCAGATGCAGTATGAGTCTGGGACGTGGTCGCTTCGACCGACGCTCCTTGCAGTGTTGCAAAGTGTAGTTTAATAAGAGACAATACATCTCTTACTTTAGCAGGACAATTAAGGAAAATCCTGCTCCCTCTTTATTACCATAGTAAAGATAGTGGACATTGTTGTCTATGCTTAAGACAGCAAGAATCAAACATTCCGCTTTACTTAATCGAGGAAGTGGCAAGGAAGCAAAAGTACTAGGTCAGCTTTTTCTTTGTGCTAGGGGAGTAACGGCGTGGGGCACTGTGGCATCTTCAGATTACTTTTGACTCTATTGAGAGTGACACTGACGCCAGGATAACCAACAAAGAACGATCTGTGCATTAATGTGAACAAAGTGTCTCATAAAACACAATAAACACTTAAGAGAAGTGTGATCAGCTTCTTTAGTGATAAGATTGTGAACAATAAAGACAAATCTTGTGGAACATAGTGTACCAGTGTGCGTTTTCCTAGACTATGGAAGACATGGACATCCAAGGACACTTCAGCTTCTATCAAGTCACCGATATCTGTCGAAGGTGTGAAGAACACCATAGCTCATGCTACAAGAGCAAGGTAGGTTACGAATTTCTTGTAGTACGGGGGACTGCGCAGTTCTTGAGTCGCAAGGAGTTTGTAATCAACCTATAGTCAGCAGTAAGGTGCGGACTTTCGAGTCCAAACAAGTATGTAATTTGTCAGCAATCAGTGAATGAAATATGCTGACATAACACCCCCTAGGGGTAATTTACAATCTTACAAATTATAAATCTTTACAGCCCGTTGAGCGATGACTTCGACAGCTTCTCAAGACCTCGTCTGCAGGGGCGGCTGTGCAGGCGATGAGCTGTCTTTCTATGTTAAGTACAAACTCTTTAAACTTAGCTGGTAATGCCATTTCTCAGCATATTGTGATTATAATTACCCCTAGGGGGTGTTATGTCAGCATATTTCATTCACTGATTGCTGACAAATTACGTACTTGTTTGGACTCAAAAGTCCGCACCTTACTGCCGACTATAGGTTGATTACAAACTCCTTGCGACTCAAGAACTGCTCAGTCCCCTGTACTACAAGAAATTCATAACCTACCTTGCTCTTGTAGCGTGAGCTATGGTGTTCTTCACACCTTCGACAGATATCGGTGACTTGATAGAAGCTGAAGTGTCCTTGGATGTCCACGTCTTCCATAGTCTAGGAAAACGCACACTGGTACACTATGTTCCACAAGATTTGTCTTTTTTGTTCACAATCTTATCACTAAAGAAGCTGATCACACTTCTCTTAAGTGTTTATTGTGTTTTATGAAACACTTTGTTCACACTAACGCACAGATCGTTCTTTGTTGGTTATCCTGGCGTCAGTGTCACTCTCAGTAGAGTCAAAAGTAATCTGAAGACGCCACAGTGCCCCACGCCGTTACTCCCCTAGCACAAAGAAAAAGCTGACCTAGTACTTTTGCTTCCTTGCCACTTCCTCGATGAAGTAAAGCAGAATGTTTGATTCTTGCTGTCTTAAGCATAGACAACAATGTCCACTCTCTTTACTATGGTAATAAAGAGTGAGCAGGATTTTCCTTAATTGTCCTGCTAAAGTAAGAGGATACTGTCTCTTATTAAACTGCACTTTGCAACACTGCAAGGAGCGTCGGTCGAAGCGACCACGTCCCATACTTATACTGCATCTGCTATCAATTACTCGCTGTAGCAGTAAACAAGATGCTTGCCCCTTCTGGGAGGGCTGGGCCCCTCAGGGCTGAAAGGGGCTGAAATGGGCTGATTCCCCCTTCCTGAAGAAAATTTCTCCACATATGTCGTGCCGAATAGGCAGAACTTGCGATCTTGGCTTAAATAGCAACGCTCATCTTGCCATATAGGACAAGCGAAAATTTGTGTATGCAATAATTTCGCCAAAATCATTCTGAACCTAACGGAAAAAATATATTTCACTGTGTTTGTTTAGTATTAAATTATTGTAAAGAAATCTAAAATATATTTAGTTGGGTTAGGCAATAATAAATTGTTCTTGTTATAATAAGATTAGGTAAGTTTTCTAAGTTCCTTTTGGTGCAAAATTAAAATTTTTTACATTAACATTAATGAAAAAATATATCTTTAAACGTATAAGAGAAAATTTCAGAAAAGACTTAATTTTAAATGAGTTCTTACTAATTGACCGGTTTTACATATTCGGCACGACTTATATATATATATATATATATATATATATAAATATATATAAATATATATATATATATATATATATATATATATATATATATAAATATATTGGTAGTAGGTTGGTAGACAGCAACCACCCAGGGAAGTACTACCGTCCTGCCAGATAACTGTGAAACAAAAACCTGTAACTGTTTTGCATGATGGTAGGATTGCTGGTTTCTTTTTCTGTCTCATAAACACGCTAAGATAACAGGGATATCTTGCTACTCCTACTTACACTTTGGTCACACTTCACAGACACGCACATGCATATATATATATACATACATCTAGGTTTTTCTCCTTTTTCTAAATAGCTCTTGTTCTTTTTTATTTCTTCTATTGTCCATGGGGAAGTGGAAAAGAATCTTTCCTCCGTAAGCCATGCGTGTCGTATGAGGCGACTAAAATGCCGGGAGCAATGGGCTAGTAACCCCTTCTCCTGTATACAATTACTAAAAAAGAGAAGAAGAAAAACTTTATAAAACTGGGTTGCTTAAATGTGCGTGGATGTAGTGCGGATGACAAGAAACAGATGATTGCTGATGTTATGAATGAAAAGAAGTTGGATGTCCTGGCCCTAAGCGAAACAAAGCTGAAGGGGGTAGGAGAGTTTCAGTGGGGGGAAATAAATGGGATTAAATCTGGAGTATCTGAGAGAGTTAGAGCAAAGGAAGGGGTAGCAGTAATGTTAAATGATCAGTTATGGAAGGAGAAAAGAGAATATGAATGTGTAAATTCAAGAATTATGTGGATTAAAGTAAAGGTTGGATGCGAGAAGTGGGTCATAATAAGCGTGTATGCACCTGGAGAAGAGAGGAATGCAGAGGAGAGAGAGAGATTTTGGGAGATGTTAAGTGAATGTATAGGAGCCTTTGAACCAAGTGAGAGAGTAATTGTGGTAGGGGACTTGAATGCTAAAGTAGGAGAAACTTTTAGAGAGGGTGTGGTAGGTAAGTTTGGGGTGCCAGGTGTAAATGATAATGGGAGCCCTTTGATTGAACTTTGTATAGAAAGGGGTTTAGTTATAGGTAATACATATTTTAAGAAAAAGAGGATAAATAAGTATACACGATATGATGTAGGGCGAAATGACAGTAGTTTGTTGGATTATGTATTGGTAGATAAAAGACTGTTGAGTAGACTTCAGGATGTACATGTTTATAGAGGGGCCACAGATATATCAGATCACTTTCTAGTTGTAGCTACACTGAGAGTAAAAGGTAGATGGGATACAAGGAGAATAGAAGCATCAGGGAAGAGAGAGGTGAAGGTTTATAAACTAAAAGAGGAGGCAGTTAGGGTAAGATATAAACAGCTATTGGAGGATAGATGGGCTAATGAGAGCATAGGCAATGGGGTCGAAGAGGTATGGGGTAGGTTTAAAAATGTAGTGTTAGAGTGTTCAGCAGAAGTTTGTGGTTACAGGAAAGTGGGTGCAGGAGGGAAGAGGAGCGATTGGTGGAATGATGATGTAAAGAGAGTAGTAAGGGAGAAAAAGTTAGCATATGAGAAGTTTTTACAAAGTAGAAGTGATGCAAGGAGGGAAGAGTATATGGAGAAAAAGAGAGAAGTTAAGAGAGTGGTGAAGCAATGTAAAAAGAGAGCAAATGAGAGAGTGGGTGAGATGTTATCAACAAATTTTGTTGAAAATAAGAAAAAGTTTTGGAGTGAGATTAACAAGTTAAGAAAGCCTAGAGAACAAATGGATTTGTCAGTTAAAAATAGGAGAGGAGAGTTATTAAATGGAGAGGTAGAGGTATTGGGAAGATGGAAGGAATATTTTGAGGAATTGTTAAATGTTGATGAAGATAGGGAAGCTGTGATTTCGTGTATAGGGCAAGGAGGAATAACATCTTGTAGGAGTGAGGAAGAGCCAGTTGTGAGTGTGGGGGAAGTTCGTGAGGCAGTAGGTAAAATGAAAGGGGGTAAGGCAGCCGGGATTGATGGGATAAAGATAGAAATGTTAAAAGCAGGTGGGGATATAGTTTTGGAGTGGTTGGTGCAATTATTTAATAAATGTATGGAAGAGGGTAAGGTACCTAGGGATTGGCAGAGAGCATGCATAGTTCCTTTGTATAAAGGCAAAGGGGATAAAAGAGAGTGCAAAAATTATAGGGGGATAAGTCTGTTGAGTGTACCTGGTAAAGTGTATGGTAGAGTTATAATTGAAAGAATTAAGAGTAAGACGGAGAATAGGATAGCAGATGAACAAGGAGGCTTTAGGAAAGGTAGGGGGGTGTGTGGACCAGGTGTTTACAGTGAAACATATAAGTGAACAGTATTTAGATAAGGCTAAAGAGGTCTTTGTGGCATTTATGGATTTGGAAAAGGCGTATGACAGGGTGGATAGGGGGGCAATGTGGCAGATGTTGCAAGTGTATGGTGTAGGAGGTAGGTTACTGAAAGCAGTGAAGAGTTTTTACGAGGATAGTGAGGCTCAAGTTAGAGTATGTAGGAAAGAGGGAAATTTTTTCCCAGTAAAAGTAGGCCTTAGACAAGGATGTGTGATGTCACCGTGGTTGTTTAATATATTTATAGATGGGGTTGTAAGAGAAGTAAATGCGAGGGTCTTGGCAAGAGGCGTGGAGTTAAAAGATAAAGAATCACACACAAAGTGGGAGTTGTCACAGCTGCTCTTTGCCGATGACACTGTGCTCTTGGGAGATTCTGAAGAGAAGTTGCAGAGATTGGTGGATGAATTTTAGGGTGTGCAAAAGAAGAAAATTAAAGGTGAATACAGGAAAGAGTAAGGTTATGAGGATAACAAAAAGATTAGGTGATGAAAGATTGAATATCAGATTGGAGGGAGAGAGTATGGAGGAGGTGAACGTATTCAGATATTTGGGAGTGGACGTGTCAGCGGATGGGTCTATGAAAGATGAGGTGAATCATAGAATTGATGAGGGAAAAAGAGTGAGTGGTGCACTTAGGAGTCTGTGGAGACAAAGAACTTTGTCCTTGGAGGCAAAGAGGGGAATGTATGAGAGTATAGTTTTACCAACGCTCTTATATGGGGTGTGAAGCGTGGGTGATGAATGTTGCAGCGAGGAGAAGGCTGGAGGCAGTGGAGATGTCATGTCTGAGGCCAATGTGTGGTGTGAATATAATGCAGAGAATTCGTAGTTTGGAAGTTAGGAGGAGGTGCGGGATTACCAAAACTGTTGTCCAGAGGGCTGAGGAAGGGTTGTTGAGGTGGTTCGGACATGTGGAGAGAATGGAGCGAAACAGAATAACTTCAAGAGTGTATCAGTCTGTAGTGGAAGGAAGGCGGGGTAGGGGTCGGTTTTGTGTGCGAGGGGCTTGGACTTCCAGCAGGCATGCGTGAGCGTGTTTGATAGGAGTGAATGGAGACAAATGGTTTTTAATACTTGACGTGCTGTTGGAGTGTGAGCAAAGTAACATTTATGAAGGGATTCAGGGAAACCGGCAGGCCGGACTTTGGAGATGGGAAGTACAGTGCCTGCACTCTGAAGGAGGGGTGTTAATGTTGCAGTTTAAAAACTGTAGTGTAAAGCACCCTTCTGGCAAGACAGTGATGGAGTGAATGATGGTGAAAGTTTTTCTTTTTCGCCACCCTGCCTTGGTGGGAATCGGCCGTGTGATAATAAAAAAAAAATAAAATATATACATATATATATATATGATAATAAAAAAAAAATAAAATATATACATATATATATATATATATTATATATATATATATATATATATATATATATATTATATATATATATATATATATATATATATATATATATATATATATATATATATATTTATATATATATATATATAAATATATATATATATGTATATATATATATACTATATATATATATATATATATATATATATATATATATATATATATATATAAATATTATATATATATATATATATATGTTTATATATATATATATATATATATGCATATATATATATATATATATATATATATATATATATATATATATATATATATATATATATATATATATATATATATATATATATATATATATATATATATTATATATATATATATAATATATATATAATATATATATATACATATATATTTATATATACATATATTTATATATATATATAAATATATTTATATAATATATATATATATATATATATATATATGTTTATATATATATATATATATATATATATATATATATATATATGTATAGATATATATATATATATATATATATATATATATATATATATACATATATATATATATATATACATATATATATACATATATATATATATATACATATATATATATATATGTATATATATATGTATATATATATATATATATGTATATATATATATATATATATATATATATATATATAAATATATATATATATATATATATATATATATATATATATATATGTATGTATGTATATATGTATATATATAATATTAAGATCGACATTATTTAGTTTATATGTGGCATGGTTATTGTCCTGTCCAACATTTAGAACTTTGCATTTGTCTATATTAAACTGCATCTGCCACTTCTCCGACCACTGCATCAGTCTATTC
Organism: Cherax quadricarinatus; assembly: GCF_038502225.1. Classification (NCBI taxonomy): domain Eukaryota; kingdom Metazoa; phylum Arthropoda; class Malacostraca; order Decapoda; family Parastacidae; genus Cherax; species Cherax quadricarinatus. Next base: position 21,643 of record NW_027197428.1, read on the forward strand.
AAATCAACCTGGAGTGCATTAATGTTCTCAATAGAATGAATTGAACGGCCTATTTTGATGTCATCAGTAAATCTGCTTATGTCACTATTTATTCCTTTATCTATATCGTTTATGTAAATTGTGAACAAAAAGGGGCCCAACACTGACCCATGTGGAACACCGCTTGTGACGTGTCCCCATTCTGATTTCTCCTCATTTATGCAAACTCTTTGCTGCCTATTTGTCAACCATGCCTCTACCCAGGAAAAATTTTTTCCTCCTATTCCGTGTGCCTTAAGTTTCCTCAAAAGTCTCTGATGTGGAACTCTATCGAAAGCCTTACTGAAGTTCATATACACAATATCATATTCATTACCATGATCTACCTCCTCAAACACCATAGCAAAAAAAGTTAGTAAATTTGTAAGACAGGAACGCCTCTTAGTAAAACTGTGTTGAGATTCATTTATCAATTTAAGCCTATCAAGATGGCTACGAATTGCCTCGGCAATTATTGATTTCATAAATTTTCCCACTATTGAGGTAAGGCTTATTGGTCTATAGTTCGAAGCTAAGGACCTGTCACCTCCCTTGTAAATAGGTATTACATTTGCCATTTTCCACTTATCAGGCACTATGCCAGTTTGTAGTTATATGTTAAAAAGATTAATTAGCCAAATGCTTGCAAAGTTCCTCTTTTCATTCCTTTAAAACCCTTGCAAACAGTTCATCAGGGCCTGGGGATTTGTTAGGCTTTAATTTCTCTATTTGTCTGAGGACCATGTCACTAGTTACTGCAATCGTGCATAGTTTATTATCGTCCTGTTCTATATAATTTATTATTTCTGGAAATTCGCTAGTATTTTCCTGAGAAAAACCTGAGAGGAAGTAAGAATTGAAAATTTCACGCATATTCCTATCACTGTCAGTGATCTGACCTGAGCTACTCTTAAGTGGGCCAATCTTGTCTGTAAACTTACTTCTGTATACCTGAAAAAAAAACCTTTTGGGTAAGTCTTCGAATCCCTTGCGACCTTAGCCTCATAATCCCTTTTTGTTTTCCTTATTCCTTTTTTATTTCTCTCTTTAATTGAATATATTGATTTCTTAACTGCCCATCCCCTCTTTTGATACGCATAATAATTCCTCTCTTTTGACCAATGAGATGTTTTAATCTACTATTCATCCACTTGGGATCATTTTTGTTAGATCTGGTTTCCCTACTCGGAACAAAAGTTGTCTGGGCAGCTAGAACTATGCCCTGAAAAACGTCATATTGGCAACCAACTCCAGCTACCTTACCCATAGTCAGATCATCCCAATTTAGCCGACCCAGGTAATTTTTCAGTCCCATGAAATCAGCCAATAGGACGTCTGGGACAGAAACTTGATTGCAGTTTACTGGGTAATTCCGTAATACATTGAAACTACGTGATTTGTGATCACTTTCCCCAAGCTCATCATTAACCTCAAGATTATTAATTAGTGAATCTTTGTTCGCAAGAACCAAGTCAAACAGATTGTTTCGTCTAGTTGGTTCTGTCACAAACTGTTTTAAAAAGCAATCCTGAACCGTATCAAGAAAGTCACTAGACTCAAGATTTCCTGTCATATTGTTCCAGTCAATTTGTCTAAAGTTAAAATCTCCCATTAACATAAAATTTTCGTATCTAGATGCCTTATGAGTTTCGTCCCATAACAGCTTACTGCACTCCACATCAAGGTTAGGGGGCCTATATATCACACCCAAAATTAATTTTTCATTCCCCTCGAGAAACTGTAGCCAAACAGATTCTGTGTCCGATGTTTCTAATCTTATACCATGTCTAACACAACAATTTAAATTATCTCTGACATACATCGCCACTCTACCACCCTTCCTGTTGACACTATCAGCGTGGAATAGTTTATAACCCTTTATGCTGCATTCAGAAGGCATTTCTCTATCCTTCAAGTTGAACCAGGTCTCAGTTATAGCAATAATATCTATATTACCTGCACTTGCGAGTTATCTTTGCTCATCTATCTTATTTCTTAGGCTCCTACTATTTGTATAGTAAACCTTAAAGGAGCTAGTCACTCGTTGCCCTCTACTACCTTTCTTTGTTTATTGATCAGTTGTTTTTCCTTTATTAGGGACCTTATTTTGAATATTGTCTTTTAAACATATCCCTGAGGAATCCTAGTAATATCTCCTGTTTCCAACAATAATACTGCAGCCTAATTGTTTCCCACAAACACCCATACCCCTATAATCTATCAGTTTACAGTCTTGACAAATAATCAATTACCCCTTCTACGAATTGGCTAATGCAACCACGCCAACCCCAGAGAGATGAACTTCATCCCTTGCATACATATCATGTTTGCCATAGAATTTACCCCAGTTATCAATGAATGGGATTGCAAGTTCCTTGCAGTACCTGTCTAGCCATCAATTTATACCAACTGCCCTAGACATCCATTCATTGCCCACTCCCCTTCTAGGCAAGATGCTACATATGATAGGGATCCCTCCCTTAGACCTGACTACTTCTAGGCTGACCTGTACGTATCCAGTAGCTCCTTTTTCCTGCCTTCCCAATGTCATTTCCACCAGCACTAGGACAGATAATGGGCTTGTTCCCATTACCTAACATAATATTATCCAACCTGCTGACTATGCCACCAACACCAGCTCCTGGGAGGCACACTCTCTGTCTGACCTTTCTATCTCTATTACAAAAAGCACGGTCCATATATCTTTCCTGAGAATCTCCCACAATCAGAATATTCTTACCTTGATTAGCAGGGGAGTCAGAGGTACCTTTAACCTCACTAACTACTGAAGTACACTCGTCTTGGAGAACAGAGAATCGATGTCCTACCTTCATATCTTCTTTATTTACCCTCCTTGCCTTCCTTCTTCCTGAACTGTAAACAACTTACCACATAAAGCGGCTGCCATTCTCACTGGTGGTAAGCATTTCCTCCTTACCAGCACCAACTATCTCACACTCACTCCCAAACACATCTAGGCGAAGCTTCAGCCTCCTATTTTTCTCCTGAAGAAGTAGAACCTCCTTCTTCAGCACTTTAACCTGAGACTCTAAAATATTACAACAAGCCATGGTGCTTGGTAACACCCCACGCTAATACCCAGACAGCTCAGGACAGGTATGACCACACGTGACCACTGACCTCAGCGTACTGACCACTGACCTCAGCGTACTGTATACATGTATATTACTATGCAATAAGATCACATATGTACATGTATATTACTCACGAAATCGTAATGACACGATTGCAAACAAACCATACCACCAAAACCAAACTCTAGACTTTCCTATGGTGTAGAAATATACCTAGTTGGATGAATTCTATTGAAGTTAGCTGGCCCAGTGGCTAACGAGACGGTCTGGAGTTTTGAGACTCTCTGATCGCGGGTTCTAACCCCACCTGTGGTATGGTTTACATGTATATTGTTTCATCAATTACAATGGCATTTAGAGATTCAGAGAACCTAAACAGGAAAACATTTAAGACTTTTTTTTTAGGGAAAAACCCTCGCTGTTGATCTTTAATGCAATAGCGGAAATTAAATTTCAACATTAGAACCTGACACAGGATTGATTGCATGAGTTCCGCTGCCCCCCCGTAAACATTGTCATTCAACAAAACTTGAGAACAAATTTGAAAACTGCATTTTGTTTTCAGGATCGAAATTGTTTGTATAATATCCAAATAAATACAGAGAAATAGTTAAAAATTTGGTTGACTAGGTATTCGGGTCCTTAATTAACCAGCCACTTAGTATTAGTAAGAAATCAGCTGCCATCAACCTGCGTCTACTTCACGGTAATGAACACTACGGACTGAACAAATTCTATCAAAGCTGAGGGGCTGAACATCTGCAAATGACCTCCTCACTTTCATCATGGGCGAGGGACTGAACATTTAAATCTCTACCTCAACTTCAGAAGAGACTGAAGAAACCTACTTTGCAGGCAAGGTGTTGTACATGTTTAAAATTCACCTACTTGTCAGTATTGTAAAATATTAATATTTTGATATCTGTGAAGCTGTTATGGATTGTAACTGAAGAAGTGGATCATTATCTCCCATTACTGTGCATTCACCCATTTGTTATTGACATTTCCTTATTAAAATATTCAGCATAATTTATCTTTCTCTGGCCACTCGTAGCCACTTTAACATTGGCTTCATCACATGTAACTCTCGGAACCACATTCATTCAGACCACAGCAACTGGAGAATCAGATGGCATTTGTTCTGCTAATATTATATTCTTCTGCAGGAATTTCATTGTGATTGATTTATTGGTTTTCATGACCAACCTCTCTGATGTTTAAACCCCATGACAGGAATATATGTGAAAAACCATCTCCATCTGAAGAATGCGACCGCGAGTCCATACAAAAATTCCCCTGAAGAGGGACCCGTCTGATTTTAGACTGATTTTGTTAATATTTTATTAGTTATTTTAACACTTCTTACAAAATGTTTATTAGTTCAGCAGTTTCCTATGGAGTCAATGTATTTTTGTAGAAGGGAAAGTTTCTTTCTAGTTTCTTTATACTAAGAGTTACATGACTATTATTACGAACACAGGTGTAGATCAGGCCAGCACAACTTGTCGTAATGCGATTACCACTTGGGAATTAGCAAACGACAGCAGAGAATAACTAGTTTACATTTCCTTTACCAAACAAGATAATATTTACAGAAGAATACATTCTATGTACACTATTTACACTATGTACAATAGACCAAACACAATCATAAGATACAGTGAACAATACGGCAAATACAAACACGAGACAGAGAACGGTGGGCGACCAGCAGTGAAAGTCTGCTAAAGTTGCCTCACGAGTGTACCACATTGTTTTACGGCTTTGGTGGGCTTTTTTGCTATTGGCTGGGTGAACCCAGGTACTGGTATAACGACGAGGCACCTTTGATCGTTAAACCCTTAGTACAGTGGTTCCCAAACTTTTTCAGCTTGTTACCCAATTTAACATGCCACATAAAGCATGTTACCCCTTTCACAAAATGTTGTTATTATTGATATATATGGCTAAACGTGAACGTATACAGCCTCGCATACTCTGCTAATCCTAGCAAAACCATTGAAAACGTAAGAACCACACATACATTATATATAAAATTAATAATAGCTACAAATTCACAGTAACATTGGGTTAATACTAACTATATACTGCACTGGGCAGTACACATACATACCAGCTTATGTCTACCTCGGCTGATGCTCACAGATAAACTGACAGTGTGAAATAGAGGCAGCCTCAGAAAGTGAGGTACGCGTACTGGACAGGTCGATCTGGGCTACTGAGTGACTTTTGTCCTGAAGCATACTTGTCAAAATACTTTTGGGTTTCCACACACTTAGCTATATATTTCTTCTTTTCTAATACTGTATATTAGTTTTTGATGTTTATTGTTATTTGGTTTAACTTTATTACTTACTTATAATAGGTTTACTTTACAACTTTATATACTAAGACAAAGTTAACAATAATCCTCATACCGGGTACCGCATTGTTTTCTTGATTTTCAGAATTCATAACTTTTTTTCTGTCACCCCTCCATTACCCCCCAAAAATGGTTAAATTACCCCCAGGGGGTAATTTACCCCCAGTTTGGGAACCACTGCCTTAGTACCTGGTTTGCTGGTTGGGAGGCATTCCAACATAGGTGTGTGACATACGGTGAATATAGTTTAACATACTCTTAGCATGCCACAACTATGCTGTCTAGTAATAGCATTATTCCGTAATGCTTCAGTTGTCGAGAAGATAATAAGATGAATCTACTTCTAAGAAAATGCTGATGCTGGATTGTATGATGCTCCCTGCAGACCACACGTCCTCGTCGTCTCTTGTGAGTCTTGGTGTATGCAGTTCTGCATGCTAAATATCTTGCTTCTTCGCAACATATCTACAAATCGTCCAAAGAACCTTCGCCTTTCCTCCTCTTTATTGTTACATATTTTGACATGAACGGCTTTCAGACTGAAGTGCCTACTGGAGACTGGGTGTCTGTATTCATCGTCACTTCAGTCGTGTCATTTTGACAAATCTTGTGTGCTCCTTCGTGAGATTTATTTTAATATAGTAAGTAGGTAAATATCTGGAGATAAAGGGCATAAAATATCGACATGATGGACAAATAGAAGCAAATCCAATATAATATTGACCACGTTTCCTACACAGAGTTGGCTTTATCAAGTCACAAACAAATGGCTAGTTGCTCTCATTATTCCGGACTAGAAGCACCTAGAAGACCAAGCATTACATCCTCGATCATGTCTAATTCTAAGGCATGCAATAATTTCAGAGTTTGTCAATGGTGTACCAAAGAAATTCAAAGAATTCATTCCAGATTTGGATGACATTTGCTTAATTCAGAGATGAACTGAAGATGATTATTGAATTTCTTCTAGCTCAAGAAGTTATTCATTCAGATCACTCTGTTTATGAGGAACCTATCTTCTGCTAATCACTACTGGAGGTTTTCCTCAAACTATTCCTTTACCTGAGGCCATGATATTCACATTAACGATTCGAACTTGTCTGCTTCTCGAATGACAGCATGGTTATACTGTTTTATATCTAAAACTCCATTCACTTATCATTCATCCACAATTCAAGGAATCTACAAATAAATCAAAGACATAAATTCGAAAGGCACTTAATTTAACAATGATGGATGGAATCACTTGAACGCACTTATAGATGGAATCACATTGATGTACTTAACATTTCAAACTCATTTCTACTCTGATAAGCTCAGACTTCTTTCAGAATTTCATATCTTATGGATTACACTGTCTCTCTCTCTGTCTCTCTCCCCACTCAGGGAGGCTAATGTATGGAACAGAAAAAAAGCTATTACCTACATTAGCTCATTTTAAAGCTTTTTATTGTTCTGATAGATGAAAATAAGGAACGGGATGAAACTGGAGGAATCTGTGGGCCAAAGATTTCATTTGGACAATTGATTTTATATCATGATATACGAACATGAGCAAGACTCGAGTCATCCTAAGAATAAATGATCTAAGAAGAAGTGATGTTCTTGAGAAAGTTGCAGTCAGAGTGTCGTTTTATGTTTTCAGAGTAGAGTCAAGAGTGGTACTTTGACAACATTGACCTTGTACATAACAGTAAGGCCAACCATTGTTGAAAGCTCTTCTGCAATGACAGATTTGTCGAGGCCGTCAAGAATTCGCAGATGAGTCGGGAGAAGAGGAGATCTAAGAATGGAACGTAAAGTGTGGGGACACTTGTGCCTCATAAAGAATCATGCGATCTCTACTGTCAAGCAGATGCAAGATAAATCTAAATGCTGTAAGCTTCCTGGCCACTTTGTTTACAAGGTTTATAACGTGGTTCTTCATAGTTAGTTTGGAGTTAAATTTCACCCAAAGGATTTCCATTTCATCCTCATGTACCAACGCTCTCTCATTCATTCATATCACTGCTTCAGCATTACCATCATTGCGCCAAGAGGCCATTATCATTTGTGATTTTCTCAGGAGACAATGTTTCCTGTTCGCTGGTGACGGAAATATCTTAGAGCAGCTGGAATTTCTTCTCGTGGACAAGTAAATGTCAGAGAACAGTCGTCTGTATATGCACTGAATTCTGGCATGAGCTAAAGAAGGACATTGAAATAGACATTCCATAGCAATGGCTCAAACACGCTTCCCAGCGTTTTAAACCAATAGAGCGCCTTGTTGATTCTCTCCCGTTGAGAACTACTTAGGAGGCATACAGCAGAACCGGCGACTCCTAGTGTGTGCAGTTTTGCCAAGTCTCTGCTGCCATACTTGTCGAAAGCATGTTCCTGTTTTTGATCGTGGGAAGCCTCTTATACTTTCTCCAAGCCTTGTACTTAGCAATAGAAGCCTCTCGAAAGCTGAACCGAAGATTAATTTCAAGGCTTCGTCACATAATACCGGTAAGGCATGTGTTTTTGTTGGAGACTGATGGTGTGTTCAGTGAAAGCATTTATCTGGTTATCAACATCACCTTGGATGAGAGAATTAGCATCGGAGGCTACGAGCTCAGATGAAAGAGGTGGTCAGTTTCGTTTGTCCCCCAACCAGGTTGGCCGTATAGATTCTTCCCCTCGTTCTGCTCGAATATTCAGTGTGGTAAAGACAGTCTTGTGGTCAGATGATCCAACATAGCCAAGAGGGTTGGCAAGCGATTATGCCTTCGGATAAATCATTCACTACTGGGTCAAGGGAAGAGCCAGAGATGTGAGTAGTGATGTCAGTGCAATAAATTCACTAAAATCTCTCTGTTTAAGACACTGGTTGAAGTCGACTTCAGTTATAATAATATGACATTTATGTTGAAGGAGAAGGGAGACCACATTTTCCTTTAGGAAACTGATGGGCTCTGCTTGCTACCACTGACGCCTGTACATTTCACACATTAGTATAGAGATACTATGTAATTTGTAGTGGTAACATCAACAGGCTAGGCAAGTTCACTTTTAGAAAAGCATAAGGCAACATATTCTTAAAGTCCTCGACTGTGGCCTCTCATCCACGAGGAGTAGCCAGCAATTCAAGCAAAAGTTTCCTGAGTCCTGTCGTCTAATAGTGTCTTATTACGAACACAGGTGCACACTATTTAACCTGCACATATTGATGTAACATGATAACCACTTAGGTTTGAGGCAAAAGTAGATAGAGTAAATGGTTGCATTTCCTCCTCCAAATACAAGTTGCTATTTACAATATGTATATTGTCTATATACAGTATTTACAGCTATGTACAACGAGGCGAATGCGAGCACAAGCCATTGGAGGGTAAGTTTACCAAAGCTGATGACGAGTGTACTATTTAGCTTCACAGCTTCTGTGTGCTTCCCTGTGATTGGCTGGTCGAACAAAGGTACTGGAATAACGATGGGGCCCCTTGTCGTTAAACCATTAACATCTGGTTCGCTCGTCGTCAGGCAGCCTATATGGGTGTGTAACGTACTCTTTGCATGCCACACCATCACCCTAAAAGGGCTCTAAAACCCAGAACCAGGCATCCTCCATGGGTAGTGTGCCACCATGACACGAAAACCTAACGGAACTGCCTTTCCTCTCAACAATCCAGCTTATTAGATGATGTTCAACTCAAAAGGATTTCCAAGTAAGACACAACCTAGGAGCGAGACAGCAGACAGCAGGGCTAGTGAAGACTGAAGTGACGCTTGCCGACGAGAGCAAGTGTCCCCTCACTAAAAATAAAAAAAAAAAAAACTGATGGTCACAATAATTCTAGTTTTACTTTAGGACCACAAGGGAAAAAAAAACACTCGCTACCCATTTTGTCCCTAACATTGTAACAAATTAAATTCTGGAGAGGGCATCAATCAGCACATTATCTTTGTTCGGGTAAGTGGCGTATGGAGATACAGTAGGATTGCAGTCATAATGTACAACACTGAAAGACATGGCCGACATCGGAGACGAGGCTTCGGAGGCTACACTGGGCTCTGGACAGCATCTAGAATTTAGAATATTATTGCTCTAGAAATCGTAATGAAACAATTGCAAACAAACCACGATACGGGCGGGGATTGAACTCGCGGTGATGAGTCGCAAAACTCCAGACCTACGCATTAGCCATTGGGCTAGCTGACTACAATAAGATTCTCTCAAGTAGATGTATTTATACACCATAGGATGGTTAGCATACCTTGGTTTAAAATATTATTGCCAAACAATAACACAGCATCGTTCGTGTGGAATCTCCCACAGACACCCATTGTAGTACTGACTTGTCGTATAAAAAAAATATACAGAGTAACAAAAAACACCTCTCCTCCATAAGCTTCGAATAACACTGAGGAGTTTAATGAGGTCTGTTTAGAAACTGGAATTATTTCCTCTTGTAAGAGGGAGCAATAAACCCGTGTTACTGCACGTGGATACCTCAATGGGACTCTTATGTTCCTTAAGGGAAATCAGATTCTGACTATAAAAGGGTGGATGCTGATTTGCTTCAGCGGGAATGTTGCAACCCCTGAATGGGTTACAATGATTATTATGTATATATATATTGTATATTACCTTTTCATTTAATTTTATATTGCTTATATTTGCGATAATAGCTAAATCGTAAATGTATGACTTTATATTATTATTTGACTGTTATATTGTTATTTAGCTTATGTTGTTAGGATGTACATAATATGTGCTCAGTTAGGCTTGATTGTCAAACTACTGTAATTATCGCTTGTCGCTCGTTATACTGCCGGCTTCTGAGCTGCAGTTGTCCACGTAGCTATCACGTGATCGAGGGGGGGTGTCCTCACCTCGTCTGAAGTAGTCAGTCTGCTGGAGACTCGCTTGCTGGTTGGACAGCTTGTCTGTCTGACAGTCTGCTGGAGACTCGCTTGCTGGTTGGACAGATTGTCTGTCTCATTATTCTTGTTAGTTCTGTAGAACTTTGTTCACAGAACATTGTAAAGACTTAGTGATTTTCGACGTTGTACTGAGGTTGTGTGTCACATAGACACTCTGAGTATCTCAGGTCCTTAGCTATAGCTTCTGACCTAATTTTGTACTGGTTTCTGTGCATTGTCATAGTCGAGTTTTTCCTATGCTGAACGAAGATTCAGTATTATGGGAGTTTTGTAACTTTGGTGGAGGATCTGCTGATGGTCCCTACTTAGTGTCGTTATATTATCTCCTTGATCCTGATTGTGTCGCAGTCGCATATTGCATTGCTATTGGGCTTAGCATTCTTTGTTGTTCAAGCAGACTGTTCGGGTTGCCAGTCGGTCAAGAAGTTAGTTTATTTGAGGACTTTGTCAGTCACTTGTTTAAGTCTTATTCGAGTCTTGAGACATAGCTAACTACTTAAGAGCACTTACACGCATACACACACTTGTACATATTTGTAATATCTTATTAAATGTTAATGTACCTGACGGTACTTAAGAATTATAAATGTGATATGTGCTTTCAGCATAATAATATTGAACTCGAGAGATTGATTTTATTTTGATTGCTGTGATTTAATTTACTTTGATAATATACCTCTAGACAACATACTACTTAATAAATTTATTAAATTTTAATTTCTCTAGTTAGTAGCCTACCAGTTGTAATCCTAAAGCACTATTGAACCATACTGAATTTTAATGGATAATTGGACAAGGATACTGACTACTTGTTACGAAAACCCAGTAACAGGCTGGATGCTAGAAGGGCAGTCCTTTCTAGTATTCACTGGAGATCTCTAAGCTTTTAGAATCGCGTTTTTTGTAACAAATGGGGGCCTGTCCGGGATGCTCTTGATCCAAGGTGTTGGAGAAATTGTCCAGTTTGACATACTAGTACTTCTATGATCAAACACTTTGAGTACTTTCCTAATCTGAAGACTTTGAGTTTAGTCTTGTACAACATACCAGGTGGATGTATGTACCTGACTGAGTCTCTTGATCCAAGGAGATGGAAATACTGTTTATGAGCTCTAGCTCTAAGACAACCAACACTAAAATTCCTATCAAGATTATAGTTTCCCATAATCACTCTCTCGTAGTACAATTATTTTCGTGATGTATGCCAAAGTGAAACAGTTAATTGATACTCTGACTTTGTCTGAGTTAAGTACATTAAAACTTCAGACGTGTTGGTAAGTAGCCAAGTATCTCGGTGTGACGTATAACAGGAATTACACCGCTGAAACAGTCAGAGCATTAATTAAAGATATATTGTTTCCTGCTCATACAGAGATGTCTGATTATGATTCAGATTCTGAAAACCTAGTGTCACAATTAGGAAGTATGGCTCTATTTGAAGTTGAAGAAAGAGCAACTAGAGCAGAAGTGAGCCTAGTGTCTGAGCCAAGTGTAGCTCAGTTCTCGCTCACACCTTCCCGCCTCACTGACACTATAGCACAGAGTGTAGCTGGTAGTATGACACAGCCTAATACTAGTACAGTGTATACTACACCTGTATTTACTTATCCTAGACCAGATCTAGACACTCTAGAGACGGCTGGACCAAGTGTCCGACCTAAGGACCGTCCAGACCATGTTAATTTCCCTACTCCTCCATTACCCACTGGTCCTATCTCTCAGGAACAGTTTGAGAGGTTGGAACGCCTCATTATGTTGCAGACTGCACAAATTGAGGCACAGAGGAGATTGAACGAAGAAGATTTCCAAAGAGAAAATGTTCGTCTGTTAAGACAACAGACTGATATCCATCATTGAGTACTTCACCTTCATTAATGCAGCAACATTTGACAGCCGCTAGAGAGCTAGCTTCGAAAAACCTAGTTTCAGCCCAAGCTAGAATGAAGCAACATTATGACAAGCGTGCTGTCTCTCGTTCTTTTAAAGCAGGAGATAAGGTGATGGCTCGGAAATTAGTACCAGGTCATGCTCTACAAGCCAGGTATGATGGTCCCCTGGAAGTAGTGAAAAAGCTTAGCGACGTAAATTATTTGGTACGTACGCCTGGGAAAAAGAAATCTAATCATGTGTACCATGTTAACCAGCTCAAGGCATACTACGCTAGTCCTCTACCTACTACTTCTATTCTTCCTAGGACAGAGGAAGAAAACGTCAGTCTACCTGACATCTCTAGAGGTATAGAGGTGCGTTTAGAAAATTCAGTGACTCTACAATCACTAGACGATTTTCTTAGTAACCTTGGGAGTGATAAAGCTGGTGATGTTAAAAACATGATTTTGCATTTCCCTGAATTGTTCGGTGATGTTCCTAAACGTTGTACTCTGGGTGTACATGACGTTGATGTACAGGGAGCATCACCCATTAAGCAATCACCATATAGGATGAGTCCAACAAAGCATAAAGCATTGAGAGAAGAGGTTGATTTTCTGTTATCTCACGGACTTATTGAACGCAGTAAAAGTCCATGGGCATCTCCCTGTATTTTAGTGCCTAAACCTGACGGTAGTTTCAGGATGTGCACTGATTACAGGAAAGTGAACTCTGTCACCTTGCCTGATGGTTATCCTCTACCTCGCATTGACGACCTTATTGATCGTGTGTCAGGAGCCCAGTTTGTCAGCCGTTTAGATCTCTTACGAGGCTATTATCAAGTCCCGCTTACTGAACGTGCTCAAGAAATATCTGCTTTTACTGTTCAAGATGGATTGTTTAACTACCTCGTCACCCCCTTCGGCCTATGTAACGCGGCTTCTTCATTCCAACGTATAATGAACGAGTTGACCCACAACTTAGAAGGAGTAGAAGCCTACCTTGACGACTTAGTGGTGTACAGTGACGAGTGGGAACAGCACTTGACGCGTCTCAGAGCATTGTTCGAGAGACTGGCGCACTACAACTTCACTGTTAACTTAGCTAAATGTAGTTTTGGTCAAGCCAAGATTACCTATCTAGGTTTTAGTATCGGCCAAGGTGAGGTTGCTCCTATTGAGGCTAAGGTTCGTGCAATTTCTGAATTTCCAGTGCCACAGGATAGGAAGGGAGTACAGAGATTCCTGGGTATGGCAGGATATTATCGCAGGTTCTGTCCAAACTTTTCTCAGATTGCAGCTCCTCTCACTGAGCTTACTAGTAGCAAAGTTCAGTTCACCTGGACTAGAGATTGTTCAGACTCGTTTAAGAGGTTGAAGCGCTTGCTATCCTCTGCTCCTGTGTTGAAGAGTCCTAATTTCAATCTTCCCTTCTTTTTACATATAGATGCGAGTGGCTATGCAGTGGGTGCTGTGCTGCTCCAACAGTCAACATCCACTGATATTCTCCATCCTATATGTTACTATTCATCTAAGCTTAAACGACACCAGAAAAATTATGCCACTATTGAGAAAGAGGCTCTAGCTCTTGTGGTGTCCTTGGAACATTTTGACGTGTATTTGGGCACTTCCCCATTTAAAATTAATGTTTTTTTCTGACCACAATCCACTCACCTACATAAATACTATGAAAAGTAAAAATGCTAGGATCATGAGGTGGGCCCTCAGAATCCAACCTTATTCTATTAGTATAAAACACATAAGTGGTCATTGTAATGTAATTGCTGACGCTCTGTCTCGTCCTTAATAATTATCAGTTACATTAAATTAACGTAATTTTATGCCCAAATACCTTTCGTTACTTGCTATCTCAAATTCAGTAAAGTAACTTAATCCCTCCAGCCCATATTAACTATATATACTCATGTCATGTCTAATTATTATATTTATATATTCACAGTAATGTTGTGTGAGGAGGAAACAAGCTGAGTGTTGAGTGAGTAGTGTGGTGCGGGTGATGTACTGCGCGTGATGCAACACTGTCCTGCCGCAGACCCCCCCCTCACTACACACCTTAAGCTGTTTCATACTCAGATGTTCATACTGCCTCGCATTCCACAACCACTACTTAAGAGTGGAATGCAGTCTCCTCTACTATGATCGAGCCTCAACGTGCCCTCCTTGTCAGCGCTATCCTGTCTCTACACTGATGTATATAACCACGAGTATGCAGAAATACGATACTGTGTACTGCCCTAGTTAGGGGCATATCCTAGTGACGGACGCTGTGAAATTGTAGAAGTGCTTGGCACAAGAGACTCGGATTAATATTTTATTGATATGAGTAACCAGAAATAATGTAATAGACATTCATGCAACTCCTAGTGCGACCCTCTGTCGTGTTGGGGGGGGTGTTGCAACCCCTGAATGGGTTACAATGATTATTATGTATATATATATTGTATATTACCTTTTCATTTAATTTTATATTGCTTATATTTGCGATAATAGCTAAATCGTAAATGTATGACTTTATATTATTATTTGACTGTTATATTGTTATTTAGCTTATGTTGTTAGGATGTACATAATATGTGCTCAGTTAGGCTTGATTGTCAAACTACTGTAATTATCGCTTGTCGCTCGTTATACTGCCGGCTTCTGAGCTGCAGTTGTCCACGTAGCTATCACGTGATCGAGGGGGGGTGTCCTCACCTCGTCTGAAGTAGTCAGTCTGCTGGAGACTCGCTTGCTGGTTGGACAGCTTGTCTGTCTGACAGTCTGCTGGAGACTCGCTTGCTGGTTGGACAGATTGTCTGTCTCATTATTCTTGTTAGTTCTGTAGAACTTTGTTCACAGAACATTGTAAAGACTTAGTGATTTTCGACGTTGTACTGAGGTTGTGTGTCACATAGACACTCTGAGTATCTCAGGTCCTTAGCTATAGCTTCTGACCTAATTTTGTACTGGTTTCTGTGCATTGTCACAGTCGAGTTTTTCCTATGCTGAACGAAGATTCAGTATTATGGGAGTTTTGTAACTTTGGTGGAGGATCTGCTGATGGTCCCTACTTAGTGTCGTTATATTATCTCCTTGATCCTGATTGTGTCGCAGTCGCATATTGCATTGCTATTGGGCTTAGCATTCTTTGTTGTTCAAGCAGACTGTTCGGGTTGCCAGTCGGTCAAGAAGTTAGTTTATTTGAGGACTTTGTCAGTCACTTGTTTAAGTCTTATTCGAGTCTTGAGACAGCTAACTACTTAAGAGCACTTACACGCATACACACACTTGTACATATTTGTAATATCTTATTAAATGTTAATGTACCTGACGGTACTTAAGAATTATAAATGTGATATGTGCTTTCAGCATAATAATATTGAACTCGAGAGATTGATTTTATTTTGATTGCTGTGATTTAATTTACTTTGATAATATACCTCTAGACAACATACTACTTAATAAATTTATTAAATTTTAATTTCTCTAGTTAGTAGCCTACCAGTTGTAATCCTAAAGCACTATTGAACCATACTGAATTTTAATGGATAATTGGACAAGGATACTGACTACTTGTTACGAAAACCCAGTAACAGGCTGGATGCTAGAAGGGCAGTCCTTTCTAGTATTCACTGGAGATCTCTAAGCTTTTAGAATCGCGTTTTTTGTAACAGGGAAGCACAGCTATTTTTTCCTAATGGTAGCTGTCAAGTTAAGTTTCTACTATCAGCATGTTTAGCTAACTTAATGCAAGTATCCTTTATGTGATTAGGCTTACGGCAGTAATAACAGATGATGGGTCCGGGATTCTTGTCTCTTTCCTCTTGCCTTTGAGGTAGATGTCGCTTTTTAGCTCTAGCCTCCTTCTTTGTAATTCACTCAGAGGTCCGTTCACAACTATCTCTGCCCATACCAGGCTGGGTAGAAAAGTTAAAGGACCGCGTTTAGCCAACGCGAGTGCTGACGAAGCTTACTTCCCCTTTGACAGCCCTGATTCACAGCCTGTTTCCCAAAATGACTGCTGTTCCTTATGCTCAGGAGTCTGCCCTCTTGCATTACGAAGGAGCCGAAGGTGGTATTTACAATATGTATATAGCCTATGTACAGCATTTACAGTTATATACAGTGAGGGGAACACAAGCATAAGACACGTTGAGAACCGTAGAGACCAGCTGAAAAGCTAACTCCACTAAAGCTGTTTCACAGAGTACCACATCGCCTCACAGCTTTGGCAAGCTTCCTTTGTGACTGGCTGGTTGAACCAAGGTACTAGTATAACGATGAGGGATGAGGCCCCTGCTCTTTAAACCCATATCACCTGGTTCGCAGGTCGGACGCATGCCTGAAAGGGTGTGTGACATACCCGTGACCTCACCAACATTGGTAATGATTTTTTTAATGTTGGGCGACAGAATTCTTTTAGTCTGGCTCCTCATGATAGTGTTCAGCTTGAGTTGATGGGTGTGTAAGGTACTTGTCCTTGAGACAGGTACCTGTCCTTGAGATAGGTAGGACACCGGGACAGCTGCTGAGATGTAGCTCTGTGTTCCTGTATAAACCACAAAACCACCTGCTGCCCCGAGACAGGAGTAGCTGGGTGGACAACGTGTGTGTTCACAAGTTCTGAGATCCTGCTGGTTTGTTCCGAGAAGTAATCTCTAAAGAACTAGAGATCTTGTGTGTAAAATTCCATTTATTGACGACAGTGGTCTTCTAGTAATTGCACCTGGTATCTTACAGACAGTTACTAGCTGTGTTCCCACTTTAGTGACAGACGTAGCACTACCTTGGTGTCTGGAAGGGTGGACTCCGATTTCCTGCACCTCTTGTGTTTTGCTGCTGATTCAAAGGCAGCTTTTTCTGTGGGTTCTGATGTTGAGCCTGATGATTTTATACCTGATAAGCGTTTTTCTGGGACTGTGTCGGTGGAAGGTGAGACAACTGTAAGTGTCTACCTCTTTCTCTTCAATGTCCTCTTCCACACCTTCATCCAGCTGTACCAGATATATACCTGTTCTTCGTGCTTTGGCCCAGCATTTGTTCAGGTGTAATGTTGGTCACCTGATTATTAGCTGTACCAATCTCTGTGGAAGAAACACCTGACTTGGTACTGGGAGATGGAGCATTGCTGCCAGGTATACCGGCAGGGGTGGGAGCAGTGATGGCAGGTGTACTGTCATGTGTAGGAGAGCTGACAGATCTAAGCTTTTTGCTTTGCTGGGTAATCGATCTGTTCCCACTACAGTGGTCAAAAATGTTGTAATAAAAATTTCAAATGTAGTGTTTTAAGCTCTGTCTGCCTGTGATGCGTCAGTGCTGACAGATTTCCAAAAGTTTTTTTTTGGGGGGGTTAATCTCTCTCTGGTCAAATAACATGAAATATAAACAAAACATCCCAGCAGGAGACGTGCTGTGGGAGCTAATTTTTTTTTTACAGGTGCTCGAAAACTATTTAAAAATGGGGTGACTTATCCAATTTCCCATGATCGGAGTTTTGAACGTGTCCAGTCATTTGATAGGGAAAACAGACATTATTGATTCATTTATAACACATTTTACTCAAATAGAAAAGATGGTGGACTGCCCTGTATGTTTCCATTGAACACAATGCAATTGGGATAAGAATGCAAGATATAATAACCTATGTCTCCACATGTGTGGAAATACGTAGCAACGATGGGTTTGTGTATCGTTCCCCCTATAAAACATGATATCACAGATCGAGTGACGTTCGAATCCACAGTAAGTGAGTCCTAAAATTGGGAGTTTAGCGCACGTGTCATGGGATTGAACTCTACCCTCGCAGTGGCTGGTTTTCAGTCGTGTTATTACGATTTCGTGAGCCATAACAACCAGGAATATGACATTCTCTTGAATAAGGAATTTAAGGCGGTTTGGTGTAACAGGCGACATTAGTTGGTTACTTTAATGATCCTCGGCAAGTGGAACTTTCCACACCAGAATCAGAAAGCAGCGAGATTATATGATTGAGGATAACTTTTAAATATACGTTCTCCCATCGGTTACTCGTTTAGTGCTAGCACGGAATCAATAACATCTAATGTAATAGGAATAAATCATAGCAATTTTAAAGAACTCCCTCTAATAGAGGGGGTACTATGGCATTTTATCTGAGGAATAATAGTAGGCCAAAATATTGGAAAAGTACATGAAAGCAAAAAAGTGAATGTACCAGAGAATATTAGTAGCAATATTGATGTATGTGTGTGAAGCATGGGTTTTGAATGTTGTTGCAAGGAAAAGGCTGAGGCAGTAGAGATGTCGTGTTTGAAGGGAATGTGTTGAGTAAATATTTAACAGAGAATTCGTTGTTTGGAAATTAGGTTATTGAGGTGGTTTGGACATTTAGAGAGGTACGAGAAAAACTGGATGACTAGGTCATCAAAATGTAGGGTTGAGTGAAGGAGGGGTAGGAGTCGTAATAAGAAGGGTTTGAGGGAAGGGGTAAAGATATTGTGAGTGTTAGAGGATTGGACATTCTACAGCCTTTGTGTGAGCTTGCTAAATAGTAGCGAGTAGAGTCAAGTGGTTTTTATGATTTGATGTGTTGTTGGAGTTAGATTAAGATAACATTTATAAAAGGATTCAAGGAAACCGGTTAGCCAGACTTGAGTCTTGGAGGTGTAAATCACAATACCTGCATTCTGAAGGAAGGGTGGGGATGATGGAGTTTTGGAAGTTTCGCTCTTCTGGCAAGACAGTGATTGAATCACTGATAGTGAAAGTGTTTTCATCTTAGTAGAGTCATGCTACTTGGATGGGAGACGGTCGAAGTGTTAAAATAAAGGTAAACAATAGGAGTGCCAAATTGATTGTTAAAATATATTAACATCTTTTAACCTCATTACTTCAAACTGCTAGCAGGAGATATAAAAATTTTTGACATAATTTTTGTCAAAATCGTTAAAAGGGAACTGGACCGCTAGTTTTTTGCAAGTGCTTGATAAGTTAGGTTATTATAGGAATGTGGACATGTAGGAATCTATTGATTAACAAGGATACC
The DNA here is from genome assembly GCF_038502225.1 of Cherax quadricarinatus. NCBI lineage: Eukaryota > Metazoa > Arthropoda > Malacostraca > Decapoda > Parastacidae > Cherax > Cherax quadricarinatus. The sequence goes on from NW_027197428.1 coordinate 40,915, forward strand.
AGGTCTCTGGTCTGGCGTGTAAATAGAACTCGAGACAGGCCACGGACACGCCATATTGTTCGAAATCAACAGTAACCAGCGTTCTTTGTTTAAGGAGCAGGGTGGACTACTTTCCCTGCTTAGGAAAGAGAGTAGCCACCTTACCTGTTCGTGAAGCAAAGTGGTCTAACCTCCCCCTTTAGTTTTCAGAGTAGGTTGACCACCTTACTTATGAAGCAATGTGGGCCATACTTTTGGCTGTTGTGTTACACTAGAATAATAATCTGTTATAAGTGCCCCTGAATGCCAGTTACTCTGTATATGAAGCATAGCGGGCCATCTTCTCATTATAGAAACTACATCTGACAAACCTCCATTTCAGTGAGTGCATTGCCCTCTTGTTTGGAAAGCAAGCGAGGCCACCCTCACTGTTCAAGGACCAAAAGAGGCCAGGCTCTATTGATAGAGTATGTTTTATTTTTGTAGGCTCTTATATTAACAAACAAGGATGCTGACCCTAGTGGGTCAGCATCCATGTTTGTGAGCAATAGTTGGCCAACCTCATTGTTTAGCAACCAGAATGGTACTGTCTCAATTGCCTGGAATTGAATGAGAGTCAATCAACCCGTTCAGGATTTACAGAAGACCTCAACACCTATTCAGGATCCATAGTGGGCCAGTTTTTTGAGAGCCAAAGCATCCCACCAGCTGTTATAAAAGGGTGGACAGGACTCCCTGATGGGTAAACAAAGTCGTCTAACCTTTCAGTTTATTTTAACCAGAGTGGGATAGCCTCCGTGATGGTTTATTAGAGTTGATCAACTTCCCAAACTACAAACCAAAGTTGGATATCCACCCTAACTGGAAACCAAGGATTCTCAGCCACCCTAACTTAAAAGTTGGTCACCCACCCTAACTTAAAAGTTGGTCTGCTTCCCTAACTGGCAACATAAGTTAGTTAGCCCCTCCTAACCAGAAACCAATGTTGGTCATCTACCCTAACTGCAGGCCATAGCTGGACAGCCTCCCTAACTGGAAATCATAATCGGTCAGTGTTCCTTCCTGGAAACTACTGTTGGTCAGCCTCGCTAACTGGAAATCATTGTTGATCAGTCTCCCTTAATGGTAAATTAATAATTTAGGATCAATCTCGTCGACTGAGAACAAAATTCGCCATCTTCTAAGCATGGGAACTAGAGTGTCCCGACCTCCCTGTTTAGAAGCCAGAGCATGTCAGACTTCGAATTTGTTAATCAGGGTGGGCCAGCAGTCCTGTTTGTTAAACAAACTGAACGAACCTGCGTGTTTGGGAACCAGTGTTGGCCATCTTGCCTGTCTGGGAAGCAGACTGTACCAGCTTCCTTGTTGGACAACATTACTTTTTGCTAGTGCTCCTGCCTCCCTATTTGTTCACAGAAAGTGGATCAACATCCTGATTGTTAGAGTAAGTCAACCTTCCTATTTAGTAAATAGAATGGGCCAGCCTACCTGTTAGTTAACAACAGAGGGTAAACATTAATGTTTGTTAACGAGAGGGGACTAGCCTCCCAGTTTATTAACAAGACTAGACCAGCCATCCTCTTTGTTAACGAGAGTAAACCTGCCTTCATGTTGGTTAACCAGGGTGGTCAACTTCCCCGATTGTTAAACAGGGTGGGCAGCTTCCCTATTTGTTAACAAGGATGGGCAGCCTCTCTGCTAGTTAACCAGGGTGGGCAGCCTCTCTGCTTGTTAACCAGAGTGGGCAGCATTTCTGCTTGTTAACCAGGGTGGGCAGCCTCTCTGCTTGTTATCCAGGGTGGGCAGCCTCTCTGCTTGTTAACCAGAGTGGGCAGCCTCTCTGCTTGTTAACCAGGGTGGGCAGCCTCTCTGCTTGTTAACCAGGGTGGGCAGCCTCTCTGCTTGTTAACCAGAATGGCCAGTCTTTCTGTTTGTTAAAAAGATTGAACCAGCTCTCTTCATTAACCAGAGTCGGCAAGACACACTTTGTTAGCCAGAAAGGTCCAAGCTCTCTTTCAGAAAACCAGTGTGAGCCGAGCCCGTCTCACTGTTAACCAGAATGAGTCAGCCTATCATTCTTTTTTGTTAACTAGTGGCCAACCTTCACGTTTGTTAACCAGAGTGGTCCAGCCTCACTTTTTACCAACCAGAGTGAGCCAACTTTCCTGTTCCAGAACGGAAAATATGTCGGAAAAGCGCAGCTTGGCATACGCGGTATTTTGGTACAATTTACATGGCAGTAATTAACCTGGAAGGCCGCCATGTTACCACTGTTTCCTTCCTCCAAATTTTTCGTGCATACTAGAGAGGGCAGTGGATGTTGGGGGGAAGAGAGAGCTACACTAATTTGGCTTTAAAGTCGACGAGCTGATGCATTTGCTGGGGATATGGGAACTTCTGAGGATAGTTCATAGATGTATTTGGCTGAGATATAGTGAATTATCCTGAAAAAATTCATGGAAACATTGCGGATTGTTGTTGATTTATTATGAACAAGTGTGGTGGTATTAGTGGTTGTGATGGTGGTAGTCGTGAGGGTGGAAATAGTGGTGAAAGAACTTGTGTTGGTGTTAACGGTAGTTATAATAGTGGCAATGATGGTGGTGGTGGTGAAAACAGTAGTAGCTGAATAATTGGTGGGATAGTGAATGCCATTGTGCAGATGGTGACGCTGGTAGTTGTGGTAGTGGTAGAGGTGGTGGTAGTTATAATAGTCGTAGTGGTAGTAATCTCTGCGTTGTGGTGGAGGTAGTAAGAATAATGGCAGTGGTTTTGTTAGTGTTGGTGGAAGTAATACTAATGGAAATAACAGGGTAATTATTCCTGTTTTAGTGGTGTTAGTGTGACAGTAGTGGTGGAGGTAACGGTAGTGTTAGTATTGCTGGTAGAAATATATTACTGTTACTACTACTTCTGCTACTACTATTATTACTACTACTACTGCTGCTACTACTATTACTACTACTACTACTGCTGCTACCACCACCACTACTACTACTACTACTGCTACCACCACTACTACTACAATAGCAACTACTACTACTATTGCTACTACTACTACTGTTACTACTACTGCTGCTACTATTACTACTACTACTACTACTACTACTACTACTACTACTACTGCTACTACTAGTACTAGTATGACTAGTATTAGTCCGGCAGGCCGGACTTGAGTCCTGGAGATGGGAAGTACAGTGTCTGCACTCTGAAGGAGGGGTGTTAATGTTACAGTTTTATAACTGTAGTGTAAAGTACCCTTCTGGCAAGACAGTGATGGAGTGAAGATGAAAGTTTTTCTTTTTCGGGCCACCCTGCCTTGGTGGGCCACCCTGCCTTGGTGGGCCACCCTGCCTTGGTGGGCCACCCTGCCTTGGTGGGCCACCCTGCCTTGGTGGGCCACCCTGCCTTGGTGGGCCACCCTGCCTTGGTGGGCCACCCTGCCTTGGTGGGCCACCCTGCCTTGGTGGGAATGTGCCGGTGTGTTAACAAAACAAATAATAATAATAGTGTAGAATTATTATTATTATTATTATTATTATTATTATTATTATTATTATTATTATTATTATTAGTATTAGTAGTAGTAGTAGTAGTAGTAGTAGTAGTAGTAGTAGTACTGAGTCTGGTATTTTATGATGTTATTGGTGTCTTTGGTATTGGTGGTTATAACGAAAGACTGATGATGATTATTTGGATATAATAGTATTCATGATACGGATGTTAATCGGATTTGTTTAAAAAGTCACGTGAGCAAATATTAGGAAGTGACACATAGTGACCTAAATATATATATATATCTATTCACTGCCAACTCCTCATCTGGGTAAAATAATACATGGAATAAATTTAATAAATAAAACACTAACCATTCCAAAACTATATCCTTACCTGTTTTTAACACTTCTGTCTTTATCCCATCAATCCCAGCTGCTTAATTCTATCCAGTCTCTCACGAACTTGTTCCACGCTCACAATTGGCTGATCCTTACTCTTAAAAAATGTTATATATCCCTACCCAATGCACGAAATCACAGCTTCCCTATCTTCATCAACATTTAACAGTTCCTCAAAATATTCCCTGTCATTCCCTAGGCTTTCTTAACTAATTAATTTCACTCCAAAACTTTTTCTTATTCTCTCCCAAATTTGTTGAATGTATCTCACCCACTTCTACTTTGTAAAAACCTCTCATATGCTAACATTTTCTCTCCTACTAATTTCTTTATATCATCATTCCACCAATCACTCTTCTTCCTTCCTGCGCCCATTTTCCTGTAACCAAGAAGTTAACATAAGAACATAAGATATAAGGAGCACTGCAGCAGGCCAACTGACCTATGCGAAGCAGGTCCATGTTGTCCCCCCCGGATTAGCCCATTGACCCACCTCAGTTCTGCTGAATACTAACACTACATTTTTAAACTTACCCCATACATCTTCAACCTCATGGTCTATACTCTTACTAGCCCATCTATCTTCCAATAGTTGTTTATATCTTACTCTAACTGCCTCCTCTTTTATCTTATAAACCTTCACCTCTCTCTTACTTGATGCTTCCATTCTCCTTGTATCCCATCTACCTTCCACTCTCACTGTAGCTACAACTAGAAAGTGATCTGATATATCTGCGGCCCCTCTATAAGTATGTACATCCTGAAGTCTACCCAACAGTCTTTAAGCTACAAATACATAGTCCAACAAACTACATCATATCTTGTATACTTATTTATCCTCATCTTCTTAAATTATGTATTACCCATAACCAAACTCCTTTCTATGCAACGTTCAATCAAAGGGTTCCCATTACCATTTACACCTGGCACCCCAAACTTACCTACCACACCCTCTCTAAATGTTTCTCTTACTTAGCATTTAGGTCCCCTACAACAATTACTCTCACTTGGTTCAAAGGTTCCTACACACTCGCTTAACATCTCCCAAAATCTCTCTCTCTCCTCTACACTCCTATCTTCTCCAGGTGCATACACACTTATTATGACCCACTTTTTGCATCCGACTCTTATTTTAATACACAAAATCCATGAATTCATACGTTTATATTTCCTCTTCCCCTTCCATAACTGATCTTTCAACATTATTACTACCCCTTATTTAGCTCTATTTCTCTCAGATACTCCTGACTTAATCCCATTTGTTTCGCTCAGAGCTAGGACATGCAACCTCTTTTCACTCATTATATCAGCAATCATCTCTTTCTTATTATCCGCACTGCATCCACACATATTCAATCATCCCAGTTTTATAAAGCAGTTCTTTTTCTCTTTTTTAGTATTTAATACAGGAGAAAGGTTACTAGCCCATTGCTCCCGGCATTTTAGTTGCCTCATACCACACGCATGGCTTACGGAGGAAAGATTCTTTTCCACTTCCCCATGGAGAATAGAGGAGTTCCTGAGTGTCGATTAATACACCTGTATTATTTGTGGATTTTTCCCCTATTCCGATGATTCTTTACTATAATAACCAGACAATTTCTGATTTTTTTCTTTTAACACCACTAACAACCTAATTCTGTAAACCATTAAACTAGTTGCAATCACAATGTTGCATTCAACTCTTTGTACCTTTGTATCGCTGTAGCTAGACTGGTTAGGACCTCTTTTTTGGGGGCTGACCCAGTGTATGGGCACGTGCTCACCCATACCGACTTCCTTACTACTGATGTAATATCATGTTGACTACAACCACTTGGTTTTGTGTGTGTAGCCCTACGATACATTTGTTTTGATAATAATATAATATAATAATAATAATATCTTTATTTACTACAGGTACATGTACAAGGTATACAGGTCTAGCTGACATCAATGACATAATACTATATAGAAAGCCGCTTGTTATGCTGAGCATTTCGGGTAAATTAGGTCAGTTTTGTCCCAGGATGCGACCCACACCAGTCGACTGACATCCAGGTACCCATTTTACTGATGAGTGAACATGGACAATCGGTGTAGGAAACACGTCCAATGTTTCCACTTGGTTTAGAGAGTATACACTCCACACAGTGTACATCCAGGGTTACCTCATCACCACAAATCGACGATACTTAATTTAAATAATTGCATAATGACATTAAAGTGTATGTACAGAAGTTAATTTATACTGGAATATTTACCCTCGAAGTGCACACTCTGTTGCTCTCAGTGCACACACTCTGTTGCTCTCAGTGCACACGCTCTGTTACTCTCAGTGCACACGCTCTGTTACTCTCAGTGCACACTATGTTGCTCTCAGTGCACACACTCTGTTGCTCTCAGTGCACACGCTCTGTTACTCTCAGTGCACACGCTCTGTTACTCTCAGTGCACACGCTCTGTTACTCTCAGTGCACACTCTGTTGATCTCAGTACACACACTCTGTTGCTCTCAGTGCACATGCTCTGTTACTCTCAGTGCACACACTGTTGCTCTCAGTACACACACTCTGTTGTTCTCAGTACACACGCTCTGTTGCTCTCAGTGCACATGCTCTGTTACTCTCAGTGCACACTCTGTTGCTCTCAGTACACACACTCTGTTGTTCTCAGTACACACGCTCAGTTGCTCTCAGTGCACACGCTCTGTTGCTCTCAGTGCACACTCTGTTGCTCTCAGTACACACTCTGTTGCTCTCAGTGCACACTCTGCTGCTCTCAGTGCACACTCTGTTGCTCTCAGTACATACACTCTGTTGTTTTCAGTACACACGTTCTGTTGCTCTCAGCACACACACACTCTGTTGTTCTCAGTACACACGCTGTTACTCTCAGTACACACGCTGTTACTCTCAGTACACACGTTCTGTTACTCTCAGTACGCAAGCTCTGTTGCTCTCAGTTCACACGCTCTGTTGTTCTCAGTGCATATGCTCTGTTTCTATTAGTGTGCATGCTCTGTTGTTCTCAGTGTACACAGTGTACAGGCTCTGTTGTTCTCAGTGTACACAGTGTACAGGCTCTGTTGTTCTCAGTGTACACAGTGTACAGGCTCTGTTGTTCTCAGTGTACACAGTGTACAGGCTCTGTTGTTCTCAGTGTACACAGTGTACAGGCTCTGTTGTTCTCAGTATACATGCTGTTACTCTTAGTGCACATACTATGTTACTCTTAGTGTAGATATTCTATTGTTCTCAGTATACACGGTCTGTTGTTCTCAGTATACACGGTCTGTTGTTCTCAGTATACACGGTCTGTTGTTCTCAGTATACACGGTCTGTTGTTCTCAGTATACACGGTCTGTTCTCAGTATACACGGTCTGTTGTTCTCAGTACACACGGTCTGTTGTTCTCAGTATACATGGTCTGTTGTTCTCAGTATACACGGTCAGATGTACTCAGTATACAAGGTCTGTTCTCAGTATACACGGTCTGTTGTTCTCAGTACACACGGTCTGTTGTTCTCAGTATACACGGTCTGTTGTTCTCAGTATACACGGTCTGTTGTTCTCAGTATACACGGTCTGTTGTTCTCAGTATACATGGTCTGTTGTTCTCAGTATACACGGTCTGTTGTTCTCAGTATACATGGTCTGTTGTTCTCAGTATACACGGTCTGTTGTTCTCAGTATACACGGTCTGTTCTCAGTATACACGGTCTGTTGATCTCAGTACACACGGTCTGTTGTTCTCAGTATACACGGTCTGTTCTCAGTATACACGGTCTGTTGTTCTCAGTATACACGGTCTGTTGTTCTCAGTATACACGGTCTGTTGTTCTCAGTATACACGGTCTGTTGTTCTCAGTATACACGGTCTGTTGTTCTCAGTATACACGGTCTGTTGTTCTCAGTATACACGGTCTGTTGTTCTCAGTGTAAACAGTATACATGCTCTGTTGATATCAGTATACATACATGAAGAGAGATATACTAATTAGAATATATATATACAAAGCGTGCTGCAGGAGGACATCGCACCGGTATATTCCACCAGTAATTGACATCATATATAAAAAAAACTGAAATTAAAAATTTTTGTAATTAAATTCAGACTTTTTTAGTCGTTTTAAATTGAAAATTGCGAGAGCTTTTTATCTTTAATATTTGATGAGATAGCACCGATTATTTTTAATTTTCTCGATGTTTCCATATCTTTTTTATAAGTATATTACAAGAAAGTATCGCCTAAGTGTAAGTATCGTTTTAATAGATGATTATCTTTTGTCACTTATAATTAACATAAATTAAACAATATATTCCAACAAGGTTAACTTGTAATATAACTCACGAAATCGTAATGACACGATTGTAAACAAATCATACCACGGGCGGGGTTAGAACCCGCGGTCAGAGATTCATTTGATCGTGGGTTCTAACCCCGCCCGTGGTAAAAATTGGGATAATGTGTTTTATTTAAGTATATTTACACTGAAGATAACATGTAAATTATATTTGGAAATACGGAGAAGTAAATTATGTAACAAACAGGATAAGATATCATGGCAATAACTTGGGACTAAAAGAACTAGGTGCGAATTAGGTACCGATACCTGCACAACAATTTAATTTTTCAACGATGCAATGTAAATTAATATGACAAGGCTGCAAGACAACTTAATGTCAACTTTGTAGTAACATCTACCACAACGTTGAAACACAGCTTAGTAATAGCAAAGTAAATAGCTACATATTTGGAAAGAGTATGTAACAAAGGTCAACGGATTAGGAGACAGCGACGTACCACAATGGTAATTAAGAAGGTGTCATTAAGGACAAACGCGCCAAAGCTCACCAGACCTGATCCATTAAGACCATAATTAAGCTGGAGTCACAAAATGAGAGAATGCAAATGAAGCTTAAAATTATACAGGGGAAGTATAAATGACGCTGTCTCACTCACTGTGTGTTCCAACCACAGCAAGAAATTGTAAAAAAAAATGTATTCACCGTGATTTTTGCATGGACCAAAATCACCCTCTTTGTTGTCCATCTCTCTCCCCTCATCTTCTGACCGTGACAGTATAAAAGAAAACCTTTCTCATCGATTCTGTCAAATCCTCTGAGTGTTTCTAATGTGATATTCACATCTTCCCTTGTTATCTCTTATTAGATCATGAATCTTAGTTTATATTTCTAAATTACCCAATTTTCTGCGGTCTGGGACCAGTCTCATTGCAAATATTATGATCGTCTCCATTTTAAGAACATAATGGAACTGAGGATCCATTCTTGTTGAGCATTTCGTCATAATACTGACATGCTGTGATAATGCTGTCATGCTGTGATAATGCTGTCATGCTGTGATAATGCTGTCATGCTGTGATAATGCTGTCATGCTGTGATAATGCTGTCATGCTGTGATAATGCTGTCATGCTGTGATAATGCTGTCATGCTGTTATGAGCATTTTAAAATATTCCTTGTTAAGATTTTGAGGCAACTCTAAAATTTAGTCTAACGGATTTTATTAAGAAAATCGTAAGGATCACTCACTTTATGGTATCTATCTGAAAATTTTCACGGTGATATTATTAAAATCTTACTTAAATGCAAGGTAATTAATGTCAAACTTAACTTAGTCTGAGACTCCGCTTGTTTTATGAATCCTCGGCGTGCATGTAAGCTGTTGTTAAGCTGGCATGCATGTAAGCTGTTGTTAAGCTGGCATGCATGTAAGCTGTTGTTAAGCTGGCATGCATGTAACCTGTTGTTAAGCTGGCATGCATGTAAGCTGTTGTTAAGCTGGCATGCATGTAACCTGTTGTTAAGCTGGCATGCATGTAACCTGTTGTTAAGCTGGCATGCATGTAACGTGTTGTTAAGCTGGCATGAATGTAACCTGTTGTTAAGCTGGCATGCATGTAACGTGTTGTTAAACTGGCCTGAATGTAACCTGTTGTTAAGCTGGCATGCATGTAACGTGTTGTTAAACTGGCATGCATGTAACCTGTTGCTAAGCTGGCATGCATGTAACCTGTGGTTAAGCTGGCATGCATGTTACCTGTTGTTAAGCTGGCATGCATGTAACCTGTGGTTAAGCTGGCATGCATGCAACCTGTTGCAAAGCTGGCATGCATGTAACCTGTGGTTAAGCTGGCATGCATGTAACCTGTTGTTAAGCTGGCATGCATGTAACGTGTTGTTGTGCTGGCATGCATGTAACCTGTTGCTAAGCTGGCATGCATGTAACGTGTTGTTAAGCTGGCATGCATGTAACCTGTGGTTAAGCTGGCATGCATGTAACCTGTTGCTAAGCTGGCATGCATGTAACCTGTTGCTAAGCTGGCATGCATGTAACGTGTTGTTAAGCTGGCATGCATGTAACCTGTTGTTAAGCTGGCATGCATGTAACGTGTTGTTAAGCTGGCATGCATGTAATCTGTTGTTAAGCTGGCATGCATGTAACCTGTTGTTAAGCTGGCATGAATGTTACCTGTTGTTAAGCTGGCATGAATGTTACCTGTTGTTAAGCTGGCATGAATGTTACCTGTTTTTAAGCTGGCATGAATGTTACCTGTTGTTAAGCTGGCATGAATGTTACCTGTTGTTAAGCTGGCATGAATGTTACCTGTTGTTAAGCTGGCATGAATGTTACCTGTTGTTAAGCTGGCATGAATGTTACCTGTTTTTAAGCTGGCATGAATGTTACCTGTTGTTAAGCTGGCATGAATGTTACCTGTTGTTAAGCTGGCATGAATGTTACCTGTTGTTAAGCTGGCATGAATGTTACCTGTTGTTAAGCTGGCATGAATGTTACCTGTTGTTAAGCTGGCATGAATGTTACCTGTTGTTAAGCTGGCATGAATGTTACCTGTTTTTAAGCTGGCATGAATGTTACCTGTTGTTAAGCTGGCATGAATGTTACCTGTTGTTAAGCTGGCATGAATGTTACCTGTTGTTAAGCTGGCATGAATGCTACCTGTTGTTAAGCTGGCATGAACGTTACCTGTTGTTAAGCTGTCATGAATGTTACCTGTTGTTAAGCTGGCATGAATGTTACCTGTTTTTAAGCTGGCATGAATGTTACCTGTTGTTAAGCTGGCATGAATGTTACCTGTTGTTAAGCTGGCATGAATGTTACCTGTTGTTAAGCTGGCATGAATGTTACCTGTTGTTAAGCTGGCATGAATGTTACCTGTTGTTAAGCTGGCATGCATGTAACCTGTTGTTAAGCTGGCATGAATGTTACCTGTTGTTAAACTAGCATGCATGTAACCCTTTTGCTTCCATTATTTTCACTACTGCTACTACTACTACTACTACTACTACTACTACTACTACTATTACTACTACTACTACTACTACTACTACGTCTACTACTACTACTACGTCTACTTCTACTATTACTATTACGTACAACATGGGCCAGTATGCCTACGACACTGCTAATGCTGTCTCATCTCACGTGGTACCTATATATAACCTCTTTGGCCTGGTATTATTTGTAACCAATATTTTTTTTTTTCAACAAGTTGGTCGTCTCCCACCGAGGCAGGGTGACCCAAAAAAAAAGAAAATCCCCAAAAAGAAAATACTTTCATCATCATTCAACACTTTCACCACACTCACACATTATCACTGCTTTTGCAGAGGTGCTCAAAATACAACAGTTTAGAAGCATATGCGTATAAAGATACACAACATATCCCTCCAAACTGCCAATATAACCAATATATATATATATATATATATATATATATATAAATATATATATATATATATATATATATATATATATATATATATATATATATATATATATTTATATATATATATATATATATATATATATATATATATATATATATATATATATATATATATATATATATATATATATATTTATATATATATATATATATATATATATATATATATATATATGCAAAACAACCACTCTGAAAGAAGAGAGAAATTCCAAGCGCTTTCGTGACTACTCACATTATCAAGGAACTATGAAAGTAAAGCATCCAAGGAAGCTATATAAGGGGTCTGGCCAGCACCTCACTATCAGATCCCACAACGGTTTAAACACCTGAGGCGCGCCGACCCAACTTGGATAGGTCCTTGGCACAACTCACCCCACAAACTATTCTACCCAAGAAATAAGAAATTATAAAGATTATTTGTCCAGTGTATTATTAAATTCTTCCCAAATTCTATTAATTATAGATGGATCTAATTTATATAAACCAAAGGAAATATTCATATTATTGTCAAAACTGCTTTTTATGAAACAAGATTCAATTATATTCCTGTCGACCATGGACTTGCTTGATACTACTTTCTCAACTTTTTGAAAATCAATCGGATGGTTAAAATCTCTTACATGAATAAATAGAGCATTGGAATCTTGTCCAGTTCTAATGCTATATTTATGTTGTTTTAATCTTAGTTCGAGATTTTTACCAGTTTGACCGTAATAAACTTTATCGCAAATTTTACAAGGAATCTTATAGACACATCCATCAGCATTTTGGGGGGAATTCTTTATCAAAAGTTTTTTTTACTGTATCAAGATTTTTGAATACAACTTTAATATTAAAAGTCTTAAGAAGAGAAGGCATATCAACCAAGTTTTCATGGTAAGGGAGAACCAACATATTTTTAGTTGAATAAGGCTGGTTGTCCCTTTTTGGATTGTAAAAAGTATTTCTAGCAACTTTAAAAGATTTATCAATTACATTTCTTGGGTATTTTAAATCATTACCTATTTCATAAATTTTGGATATTTCCTCATCTATGAACTCAGGACTACAAATTCGTAAAGCTCTCAAAAACATTGATGAGAAAACAGTTTGACTCTATCTTGATGCGAGGAATAATAGTGGACATAGGAACAGTTATTTGTAGGTTTTCTGTAAATTTTAAATTTGAATTCATTATTACCCTTAATAATTAAAACATCTAGAAAAGGCAATGAGTTATTTTCTTCAAACTCAACAGTAAGAACATAAGAACATAAGAAAGGAGGAACACTGCAGCAGGCCTGTTGGCCCATACTAGGCAGGTCCTTTAGAATTCATCCCACTAACAAAACATTTGCCCAACCCAATTTTCAATGCCACCCAAGAAACAAGCTCCGATGTGCAAGTCCCACTCAAATCCAACCCCTCCCACTCATGTACTTATCCAACCTAAATTTGAAACTACCCAAAGTCCTAGCCTCAATAACCCAACTAGGTAGACTGTTCCACTCATCAACTACCCTATTTCCAAACCAATACTTTCCTATGTCCTTTCTAAATCTAAACTTATCTAATTTAAATCCATTACTGCGGGTTCTCTCTTGGAGAGATATCCTCAAGACCTTGTTAATATCCCCCCTATTAATACCCATCTTCCACTTATACACCTCGATCAGGTCTCCCCTCATTCTTCGTCTAACAAGTGAATGTAACTTAAGAGTCTTCAATCTTTCTTCATAAGGAAGATTTCTAATGCTATGTATTAATTTAGTCATCCTACGCTGAATGTTTTCTAACGAATTTATGTCCATTCTGTAATATGGAGACCAGAATTGAGCTGCATAATCTAGGTGAGGCCTTACTAATGATGTATAAAGCTGCAGTATGACCTCTGGACTTAAAGTAAAAGGACACAAGTGCAACTAATGTGACATTTATTGTGGCTACGTTTCGCTCTCCAGGAGCTTTATCAAGCCATTACAAACAATACATGGACACAGAGGGTATATAAAGGCTCAGAGTGAGGTGAATACTAGTGAGGTACCATTTCGATGTTCACTAGTGGTAGTAGTAGTAGTAGTAGTAGTGGTAGTGACAAAAGTAATACAATATGGTAGAGCAATTAATTCGTACATGAGTAAAAGGATATAAAAGCTATTACTTGGGTAACTTAAAAATAGGTTGGACAAATATAAACTGGAATGAGGCAGCTTGTTTCAGTGTTCACTCTCTGTGCTTTGTGTAGTATAACAGGAGAGACTATGTGATGGCAGGGTTTACTGTTTTCAGGAGGATTCTTGCTAAGACTTCGGAGATGGTGAAGCTGCCGTTGTTTTGTTTAATTGTATTCGAAACAGCGATCAGTGCTAATTCAAGGCACTTGCGTGTGCGGAAATTAGTTTCTTTTATCACTAATTGGGCGTCTCTGAATTTCATAAGATGATTGGTGGAATTTCGGTGTTGTACACAGGCGTTGTTTAAGTTGTCGTTCCTACATGCGTATATGTGTTCATTGAGGCGGGTGTCGAGGTTTCTTGCTGTTTCACCTACGTAGATCTTGTCACAGCCTCCACAGGGTATAGTGTAAACTCCTGCATTGACTGGTTCGTGGTGCTTGGGTTTTGTCCTGGTTAGATCCTTTATTGAAGTGGTAGAAGCGATGGCGACTCTGGTGTTAGCTTGTGAAAGTACTTTTGAGACGTTTAGTGCAACCTGGCTGTTGGGAAGAATTATAACTTTGTTGGGAGCGGTGTTGATGCGTGGAGAATTGATGATCTGAAGAGCTCTTTTCTTGCAGTCTTTGATGAAAAAAGAAGGAAATTGTAACTCAGTGAATGTTTGGTGAATGTAAGTACATTCTTCGTCAAGAAACTCAGGACTACAAATTCGGTATGCTCTTAGGAAAAACCCGATGATGATGCCTCTTTTGGTCTTGGTATCTTGACTGGAATAGAAGTGTGTGAGATCATTTTTATTGGTGGGTTTCCGATAAACTTGAAATCTTAGGTTGTTGTCTACTTTGTGAATGAGGACGTCGAGGAAAGGTAGCTTGTCATTGGACTCTTCTTCTAGTGTAAACTGAATCGCTGGTTCAACTGCGTTGAGCCTTGCCTGAAGATCCCGTACATCAAAACGTTTTGGAGTTATTACGAGGACATCGTCCACGTAACGTAACCAAGTGACGCTTGAAGGGATGATGTTGGCGAAGTGTTCGGACTCTAGGTGTTCCATGTATAAGTTGGCTAGGACGGCACTTATTGGGGACCCCATTCCCATGCCGTAGGTTTGTTTGTAGAGCTTGTTATTGAAGGAAAAACAGTTGAAGTTAACACAGAGTTCAATCAAGTCAACAAAATCTCCGGGAGGTAAAGGAAGATTAAGGTCCTGGTTGACTTTACGTCGTAGAACCTCGATGGCTTTTTTGGTAGGTACTTTTGTGAAGAGGGAAGTCACATCCAAACTGCTTAGTTTCTTGTTACGGATGGAGAGGTTACGGATGCGGTTGAGAAGGTCGCCTGAGTGTTTAAGATGAGCGGGGCTGATGGTCCCCAGAAGGCAGGAAAGATGTTTGGCAAGAACTCCGGCTAGTTTGTGTGGAGCACTGCCTATTCCTGACGTGATTGGTCTGAGAGGAATATTGTGTTTATGGGTCTTGGGTAAACCATACATGTGTGCTGGTTTAGGGTTGCTTGGTAACAAGTACAGAAGTTTCTTCCCTTCTCTAGTGCGTTTGAGTATTTGTCTGGTTTTGTATAAAAAGTCTTTGGTGAGCGTCTCCCACTGTTGAGTGCTGATGGGTTCGTATGTAGATTGATCATTCAAAAGGTCCATCATTTTAGTGTTGTAGTCACTGGTGTTGAGTATGACGACTCCACCTCCTTTGTCGGCGGTGGTGACGATAATGTTGGGGTCGTTGGCGAGGTCCTTAAGGGCAGTGATGTATCTTCTAGGAAGATTAGAAGAAGAAGGTTCACATAAAGCTGCAACGAACGAACGAACGAAAGTTCAGGTAAGATCCCAAATGGGATGAGCGGGGAAGACGGGACAGACGAAGAATAGTGCTGGAGAGGAGTGTTCTTAGTCGTAGAAATAGAGCCAGGGCTTAACCCAGCAGCAAAGGCGATCGTGGGACAGATATTGAAAAGAGAAATTCCGGTTCTTCTGTTGGGACTCCGGTGGGGTGAGCTGGGAGTAAGGGACTTGCGACCTTTAGAGCTAGAGAGGAGTGCAGAACTGAGTCATGTCTTAACCCAAAAAAGCTAAGGCGAACGTGGGTCAGAGAATGGTACCTGTCTTAGAAGGTACCTGTCAGCGGATCCAAGGTTATTTGTAAGTAGGGTTAGGAGCAGGATCATGCAAGGAGTAGAAAAGGTTGTGTTGGTTTGTGGGTCTGCGAATGTCTTCGTCAAGGAGAGAGGTCCAGTAGTCATGTCGTGTCTCAAGTTTGTCTATCTGTCTGTCACTGAGCCTCTTCCAGTACAGATTCAGCGCAGGGACGTCTAACTGGGCATGGAGAGACTCGCTTGTGGCGAAGTCCTCCCATCTGACATCAAGCACCCAGCGCAGCGCCTTGTTCTGGACACGCTGCAGTTTAAGTAAGTTTGTTTTTGCTGCAAGAGAGAGGGCTAGAGGAGAGTAAGTTATCAGAGGACGTATTAGGGATTTGTAGAGGTGTAGTTTGGTGCGTTGAGAGGCATGTTTCAGCTTGTAGAGGCCCGCAAGGGCCTTACTAGCTATTGCATGCCTTGAGTGAATGTGTCCGTGTAAACGAAGAAGGTAGTCAAGATTAACGCCAAGGACAGTGACAGATTGTGTGATAGGGAAGTAAGTGCGGGTGTCAGCTGTTCTGAGTTCGACAGGTAATGGAGGATCACGTTTCCTGTAGTTAAAATACGTAATGCTGGATTTTGCTGCATTGGTTTTGATCCTCCATTTTTGTTCCCAGATGGCTATCCTGTCAACCTCATTTTGTGTTTTGTGTGTGAGTGTATCTATATTGGCATGAGTGATAAGTTGTGTAATGTCGTCTGCATAGGCTAGTGTGATGGAGTTGTGGTATATAGGTGTTGGAATGTCGTTAGTGTATAAAATGTAGAGGGTAGGGGAAAGGACAGATCCCTGGGGTACTCCAGCATTTAGTGTGAAGTAGTCAGAGTAACAGCCTTGGAATTTGATTCTCATGGTACGGCCGTCTAGGAAGTTGCAGAGGAGTTTACGAGTATTGAGAGGCAGGTTGAAGTTAGTGCAGAGTTTGTACTTGAGCCCCTCGTGCCACACAGTGTCAAAAGCTTTTTCAACGTCTTTTGCAACCAGGGCTGTCCTGTTTCTTTGTTTTGTGTTTATGTGGATGTAGTTGAGAATGATGTTAATGGCATCCTGTGTGGATCTGTGTGTTCTGAAGCCAAACTGGCCATCTGAAAGTAGAGAATTATGTTCCAGGTATCTGCGAAGGCGATGATTAATGAGTTTTTCAAAGAGTTTTCCTAAAGTTTCGAGGAGGCTGATAGGGCGATAGTTTCTAGGGTCAGAGTGGTCTTTATTGGGTTTAGGAAGGAGGATAGCAGTAGCAGCTTTGAAGAGGGAAGGGAAGTATCCAGAGGCAAGGGAGGCATTGAGGAGGTTTGTGTAGGCAGTAATGATAGAGTCAGGAAGGTGTTTCAGGATAATATGGTTTAGGCCAGAGGCACCAGGAGCCTTTGGAGGAAGGTGTCTGAGGAGAGTTTTAATGTCTGTGTTGGTGAAAGGAGTGTCGAGTTCTTGGGAGGAGGTAAGAGTGTCTAGATGTATGTGGCTGTCTGGTGTTGTTTCTTGTGTGTGTGCAGTGTTCCAGTGTTCTATGTTCTGAATGTGTTGAATAACGTTAGGGTGAGGTGGGTGAGCGTGGAAGATGTTCTCCCAGATGTGTTTGAAGATGTTGGTAGCAGCCTGTGGGTCTGAGATGTGTGTGTTGTTGTGGGTGATGTGTTTGAATTTGTTGGTGGGAGTAGTGCCTCTGATTTTTTTGATAAAGTTCCAGAAGGCTTTAGTGTTTTTAACACGCTGCCTGTCCGCTTGTTGTATTAGTCGTGACCAGTGATTGTTGTGGTCTTGGTCTAGGCTGTGTAAAATGTTGTTTCTAAGGTAAGTGAGATCTAATCGGACTTGATTAAATCTATGTGTGTTGTAGAGGAAGCGGTTGTGGTAGCAGATAATTAGTCTTCTTGTTCTGAGTGACGGTTTGAAGGAATAACGAGTGGTGTGAGTTTTCTTTGGTATTGCGATGTTGGCTGCTTGTGTAATGGTGTCCTGGATGAGATCAAGTTGAGTATCGATGTCAGAGATAGGTTTGTTGTTGTAGTCATAGGTGAGGTTAATATTGTCTATGTGTTGTTTGAAAGCATCCCAGTCAGCGTTCTTGTAGGAGAATGAAGGTGTGGTTGGAATGAGGATAGGGTTGGAGGAGATGTGTAAGATGACTGGGATGTGATCAGAGCCTGTAATAGGGCCAGGTGAGATGTAATGTTGAAATAGAGAGCTGGCTCGGTTTGCCAGAATGATGTCTGGTTTGCCTTGGCCCGTGTGGTTGAAGAAGGTATTGAAGTCTGGGCCAAGATGAATTAGGTGTTTATGGTTTGTGAAGTTGAGTAATTGGTGACCAAGTTGGTTGTTACTGGTGTGATGAAAGGCAGTGTGTTTGGCATTCATGTCAGCTAGTAGGTAAGTTGGTGTGTTGGTGTAGTTGAAGACTAAGGAGAGGTCGTGTATGTTGAGAGTAGTGTTTGGGCGAGCATAGGTGGTGAAAAAGATAAAGGGGCCAAGGTGGGTGTGTATTCTGACCGCAAGACAGTGTTGGTGAATAAAAGGGATTGGGAGAAATTCATGTTTTATGTTGGAATTGACAAGGATGGCAACCCCATCGTGGGGATCATAGGGGGACTGTAGTGCAGTATAACCATAATGGCGGATACATTGAGGGGCTTTGAGGCAGGTACTGTTTAGCAAAACAATATCTGGCCTCTCTGCTTCAAGGAGCTCGGCCAGTAGGTGTCTAATTGTAAAGTAAGAACGTACGTTGAACTGAATCGCCTTAAACGTGATTTAATGGTTTCGTCTTAGCAAAGTTAATGTCGGGGGAGGAGTTTGGATTAAAGCCCGTGATAGTGGTGCCATCAGTGGATGTGTGTTTGTAGGTGCTACGGACCCGTTTCCTGGAGGGGGAGGAAGAGATGGATCTGTTTTTATGTTCTTTGGTCTGTCCGTTAGAAGTTGGGGTAGGTTTAGGTTTGAGTGGATTTTGTCTGGAGGAGGTGGAGTTGGACCTGGATGAGGTTTTGGTTGTGGTGGAGTGGGCGAAGGTGGATGCAGAGGAAGTGGAAGTTTTGGTAAGCTGTGAGGAAGTGGAAGCTTTGGAAGGGGATGAAGTGGGTAAGGAAGTGGGGGGAGGGGTGGTCGTAGCAATAGCAGTAGGGGTGTTGGTGGGAGGTGTAGAAGTAGTGAAGAGAGGTAGTGGAGGAGGAGAGCTGGTGGGAGTAGGAAGTGGGGGGGTGGGAGAGAGGAAGGAGGGAGAGGTTGTAGGAGGCTTGGAAGAGAAGCAGGAAGGAGGGATAATTAAAGAGGGAAGATTGTTAGCAGACAAGATTAGGTTAAGGACATGTGAGTAGTCTGATTGGTAAGCTTGTGAGATTACCATCGCAGAGTGGGCAGCAGTGGCAAGTTGACAGTTAGTTTTGTAGTCTAGTGTGGGTGTAGAAGGAGAAGTGCTTGTAGTCTGTGTGTTGGTGTTTGATGTGTGTAGAGTAGAAGAGGTAGACCAAGTGCGTGGGGAGGCCCAGGCATTGGGGGTAGGGGAGGGAGGTGTGGAAGGGGAGGGAGGTAAGGAAGGGGAGGGAGGAGCAGGGAAGGGGTTGGGTAGGGAGGGAGGTTGGTTTGCTCTGAGGGAGGAGAGAATGTGCTTTCTAGAAGGGCAGGAATTTGCAACTGCAGTGTGTGACCCGCCGCAGTTAGAACATTTAAGGGGGAGGTTGCAAGTATTCCAGAAGTGGCCAGTTGCTGAACATCTGGAGCAGACTTGTGTAGATGTGCATGTGTTTTTGTCGTGGCCGAATTTGTAGCATTTAAGACATTGTGTGATTGGGTGGAAGTTCGGAGTGAAGAGAGCGTTTGGAGGAATGCGGATGGTCTTGGCAAAGATTCCTTGACTGAAGAGTGTAGAGGCGTCAGCAGGAGTAGAACAGCGTATTTTGAGAATGGTAGAGTTTTCTGGTCTGTAAATATCGTCAACAGAGACTTTGTTCTTAGTACTGATATCTTTTATTAAGTCTTCTTTGTCTGTGTCATAGGCTGTCAGGAGAGAGTAGTCTACGTGTTTAGCAATGACTGTGCTTTTGGCACGGTGCTCAGGAGTCCAAATAATGGTGAAGCCTGCGTTGAGAAGTTTTTGTCTGGTATCGCTTGAGGTGTACGCTTCGTAGGAATGTTTGTCAAGAAGGAGTTTGAAGCCTGAGTTGGTTTTGAAGACTTTAAGTTGAGGTGCACCAGTGATCTGATATAATAAATTTTCCGGACAGATAGTGGCATCAGGATTAGAAAATTTGAGGTTTAGCGAGAAGGAATTGGATTTAGTAGAAGCAGAGGCAGGTGTGGGAGGTTGGGGGAGAGTGGAAGGGGGGTGGGAGGTGGAAGGCAACGAAGGCATCGTCTAATTACGAAAAGATGTAATTGGAGGTGACAATCGGCCAAAAAGTGAGAGTACTCAGCTAGGCAAGTACGTGTAAGTAGACACACGTACTTGCCTGGCGCAGGACACTGAGGAGGTGAACTGTAGCTTGATGGAGCACTGTATATCCTGAGTGGTGGCGAGACTGGCTGTATGGCGTGCAGTCAACAGGCGAAGAGAATTCAGGCAGCAAGAGGCTTCCTGCCCTTCGGTCGGCAACCACCGACGCACCAATCCTGATGGTGGAGAGGAAGACGAAGGTCCAGCAAGCACTACTCAAAGCACTACTCAACACGGGGTAATTTCGAGAGAGGCGAGATCGTCGATGTGTTAGGTAAGCACACGTCACCACTCGAGCTGCTAACCTCCAACAGAAGATCAAACTCAATCGCAAACTTCAGTTCCTCTGCACTAACAGTCGGTGGAAGGAAATGGGACGCGAATCCCTGATAAACAACTTATCGTCACGCACCTTAACCGACTACGAGAAACAAGCACTGAGTCTGGGACTCAAATTTACCACCAACATACGCAAACCTAACTATCAACTCAATCTTGTTACCAGGAACCATAG